>NC_056726.1:1337252329-1337347329 GCF_019279795.1 Protopterus annectens
GCCCCATTCAGACTGTATCTGACCATACACCTACAGCAGCTTGGAAGCCCTCATAGATTCATTGTCATACAGATGCGGAATGACATCATTTTGTGTAATGCTGCACCACTTGTAGGACCCCTGCCCCATGAAGTCACATACCTGCTGTTTAGTGTTGACCTGTGCCTGACATACGAGGCCATGTAAACCCATATGTCATGTGTATGCTTCACCTACTGTATCTGCATCACTCAGAACCACTAGGGCAGGTGACATGAACCTTGTCATGGTCAGTAATGGGATGTGTTTGAGTGACACATATATCACCCAGGCACTCACAATGCTGTGGATCTACATCACAGTACATGTGAGACAGAGATCCTTCCTAGCCTTGTTCACGGGTATGTTGTCCATTGGATGGAGAATTGCAGGTTTAGGCCAGGGATTACATCATCATCAGTGCTTGACGGAGGTACAGCAATATCATGGGTATTATATCTGAAGCACAGAAGGTTGGCAAAGTCATCCTAACTATGGTGTAGTGTTATGGCTGAACCTGGGACGATGGCCTACCCTGTACCTATGGACGTATGTACCTATATCCATAGTTTGTCACATTTACACTTGTCTATCCCCTATCCTCTTTCTCATGTGTATATGTCTGTGGCACATGATTGTCCTCTGTATTACTTGCAGGTGTGCTGTCTACAGTGCACATATGTCACACTTGATGACAGTGTATCTGTGTCCCTAACACTGTGTTACTGAGGACTACCACACATCCTTCACTACATTACATGCATATGTCCATTCTATTCTTCTGTAGCCTATGGGGGGGTGTTAAGGCAACAATTACACAAGTCCCTGTTTGTGCATGCTTCATGTTGGTGTTTGACCAGGCTCCGTTGCAGTCGTGTGTTGGACAGTAGTGTTTCTATGTGTTTGGCATGTGTTTTTATTGCCAGTACATGTGTGGGAGGTGTGGTTGGCACATGTTCCTCTTTGCAGGGACACCCATCCTGGGGTTTGTGTCATGCATCTGCACGTGGCACGTGCCATATGTCCTGTACTATTCCCACAGTCGTGTATGCCTTCATGCAGTACTACTGCATGTTACTGGCTGTTTGTATGTGGTACACATGGTGATTGTGATGGTTGGCTTGACCTATTCCCATGCTAGAACATACACATCTGTCAATTACGTTGTTTAAATCAAACTGTAACACTCATTCGTCTTTTAAGAATGACAGTCAATAACACAGGACGCTGAGATTAACAACATTTTACTACTGTGCACCAGGAGGCAAATAACTTTGCAGTACATGTTTGGAGATTTATTTTACTCTATACATGTAACAGCTGTATGAGTATTGTGTTTACAATCATCTTTAGCACACATTAATGATGTGGTCAGGCACAGGGCATTTACATCACTACAGTCCACAATATTGTATTCCTACAACAGTGCTGAGGTAATGCTTATTAACTATTTTCCCATGAGGACAGCACAGCCTTGCGAGCCACATAGTCAATTAGAATGTACTTCGGTAAATTCTGCTCTGTCACGGTTACAACACTGTTCAGATCTGGTCGTCACTTCATTTCCTACTAGGTTCCTTTGTCTCTCTGGTGAGCAGTTGTACTCTGTGTTAGATAGAGCTCACAAGGCCATCCTACTCAGTGGAAGGATGAGAGATATACCTGTACATACATTTATTATTTTCTAACCCAGCAGATGACTAATGCTGAATGACATACACCTGCTGCACTGGTTACTGCCGGGGTCAAGGTTCAATCACACTGCAGCTACACTACGGGCAATTACATGCATGATAAGCTCTACTGCCATTTTGTTATATAGAATGATATGCATTACACAATATTTGCTTCTAAAGTAGCAGGTCATATATATGTTTAGATATTTATTTTGCTAACATTCCCCCTCCTTTGATTGCTTCTATTCTATCCAGGAACATATACAACATTATTGCATTCCCTAGCCTCTTCCTCTCTGGAACGTTTAACTAGGCAAGTCATTTGTTGTACATTTCACAAAGGATTTCATGTTGTATTGACAAATACCACTACAGCTCTTGATACATAGTCTCGGTTACAGATACGTCGACAGAGTCCCTGACTAATACTTACATGCAAAGTATCCTGCAACAGACACATGCTCCCAATATGAGCAGAACAACAGAAATGGCAATCAAGATATTCAGTATGACTGACCCCATCCACCAAATGGTTTGTGGAAATGGTTCGTCAGTGGGTTTGGGCCTGGTTCCGCCATGGATAACACCTGCTGTATTACCTCTGGGTGGGCGTTGGTTTAGTTCTTATTATGTGGTACTTGGACACAGCGGTCTTCCTTGATAAGCGCGCACGTACCGGTTCTCGACACCAGGGTGCAGTCATGCGCTATTACATTTCGTGACACTACAGTTCTCATTGCATCCAGTTCATCGGTCACAAGTTCAAGAGCGGGAAGTCACATTGATCATTCCTCCGACAGGTCTTGACGACTTCCTGTGTTCCCTGATTGATTTCACTACTCCACAAGCTGGGAATGTTCCAGGCCAAGTTATGAAGCTGTCACTCAAGTCCATATGAATCGATATTCCTTTATCTCTTGCAGAAGAATGCATTTTCAAAACAGCTTCCATTTCACCCACTGGATTGGTGGGTTTCTCGACTGTGTTCCCAGTTCTTCGAGCTATATGTGTTATAGTTCGTTTCGTACCCAGAGGCAATTGTGCAGAATGTCATGTGAATGGAGCCAGATAACCCAAATAACAACTGGCGGACCAATTCTCAGGGAACCATTCATATGCTTCTTTCCCACCAGCAACATAACAATATTCTTCTTTACAACTGATGCGGGTTACCTCTGCATGTGTCATTTCCCTGTGTATGACAGAGGACTGTTTCTACAATTCAGGATGTTTCTGCACATCCTTCCACGTTGTTCTCATGAAGCTTCAATACAGATCAGGAATGGTGCTACAAGTAGTACTGTGATCTTTGGCTGTTATATGACATTTGTAAGACACAGTTATGTTACAAATACTCCCACCAACCTGAACTGTATCATGTTTATGACAACAAACACTTACTTTTTGTGTAACAGGTAAGTACAGTGCCACTTTGTCCTGTGATCTCACAGAACCTGTATCACAGTGTACATATACATAAGTCTCAATCTATCCCCAAGGGTACAACATACATGGGGAGTCCTCCATATGATGTAGGTATGGCAGTACAGACACAGCAATTTAGAATGTTCATAGTCTGTACATGCACACGTGTCATGCCTAGGTATGTGTTGACGTTTGGGAGCCACTCTGGGGCCAGTTCATCACGTATCACCATTTGTATCCGTGTATTTATATGCAGGTATAGTCCCAGCACATGTGAATTGAACACAAACATGGTTAATAGGTGTATGATCAGTAAGACAGTAAACCAATTGTCTTAGGGGTTGCTTTGTATTGTTATACAGTCTGGCCCGGGTGATTCAGTCTGTATGGTATATCAGCTACGAGATGTAAATCGGACTTGATATCCTTTACCGGTTTTAAAACTGTGAGGTGAACCCAGGATGACCTCTCCGCAAACGTTACTGCAGTAGGCGTTGCCAACAGTACCTGGTACAGACCTTCACATATTCCACTTGATAAGTATCTTCTTTGGATAACGGTGACATACACACAGGATACTGGTGTCAGCTATGCGTCCGGCTTCGCTTGCTCTTTATCTGTAAAGGACTAACTGCAAAACAGTGTTATTGGTTAATAATCCTCTCATGTCACCTGCTAATGAGCCATCCACCTCCGGCTCTGCATACATTACAGCTATCCACTCTGGCACATGATATGCCATTCCACATACTACTTCGAGGGGGTGGAACACTTTACATTTGGAACTGTTGTCATGCTCAGCAATGCTAGAGGTGAACAGCAAATGAAACTCGTCTGGGTGGCACCCACCAACCTCCTGTACTCATTTCTAGGGATCACATTGTACCGCGCCGCCAGTCATGCTGACTGTGGGTTGTACATGCAATCTATATTCATAGCAATACTAAATAATCCCCCAAGTTGTGTGATTGTCTGGTTCACTAATTGTGTTCTATTGTCACTGTAACTTCTTTACAGCATGCCAGATCTAGGGATACTTTATTTTACTGGCACCTTTGCCACTGCTGCTGCATCCGGATTCATGGTTGGGAATGCTTCTACCCATTTTGATTATATATATGTGTAATCATTAAACAGTATTTGTTCCCTTCATATTTATTCAGTTGTATGAACTCCATACAAATAGTACGGAACGGTTATGGTGGTGTAGGTAAACTCACTCCCTTCGGTTTAAATGCTCCCTGTGCATGATATCTACTGCAAATGTGACACGCTGCTCATGATGTTTGTATGTGGTTCGTAATTCCGTATGTTAGGGGTATTCTGTTAACCAAATGTACCATCCCCCCTGTTGAGACATGTCTCTACCCATGGCTCCACAAAGCCGCATATCTGAATACATTAGACATTTATATTGGCTTTCGCACTGTGGATATGTGCATTCCGTGTTCAAGGATTGCTCCTCGTCATACCCACATCGGCTTTTCTGCTTTCGTAGTTGATTTTCACATTGTTTGTAGAATTTCGACATCTAAAATGTCTGAGGATTGTCATTCCCCATTCAAACTAACACTTTCCAACTGTGAGGCTGATTTTTTTGCAGCTGCATGAGCTCATGCCTTACTTTTCCTACTGTTATCCTGTTGCTTTCTATGACCTGCACATTTACAATTACCTACTTTAGTGGGTAACTGACTGGAATCTATTGCATTCAAGATCAATTGTGCATGATTAATCGGTTTACCGGTGGATGTTATCATTCCACTATTCTTCCACTGCTGCTCATAAACATGCACTGTACAGACAACATACTGACTATCGGGACATATGTCCACACATCAGTTTTTCGCTACAGTACAAGCACGTGTTACAGCTATCTATTCTGCTGCTTGAGCGGACACGTTATGCTTCAAGGTTTGGGCATCCACAATCTCATTATCAATACCTACTGCATAACCTACTTGATTCGTTCCTGTAGGACTCTGTCTACATGATCCGTACACATTAACTGTCACCTCTGCATCATCTAAGCGTATCTCACTGATATCATGTCTGTGTGTAGTTATTTCATCCATTTCGTATAGGCAACTGTGTGGTGTGCCATACACAGGTGTCGGACGTGACGTTGATAGGTTTAATGTTGTACAACGTTTAATCACCATATGAGGTTGACTCAGTGGTATGGTCAAACAAGACAATTGTCTAGCACGGGTCAGGAATGCTATCTTCTCTTGCAGCCGAATGATCGCAACTGCATGAGACATTCTCACAGTGAGAGGGTGGTATGATAACATTAAGGCCGGGGCCTGTACTGCCATGGGTGCTACAACAACTGCCTGTACACAATGTGGCACTGACCATGCCACAGTGTCCAACTGCAATGAGTACTAAGCTATGGGGCGTTGCTTACTTCCATGCTGTTGCATCAAGAGTGACGTCATATATCTCCGCTTACAATCTACGGTCTGACAACATGTGTTATGATTATTCGGGAGACCTAATACAGATGTTTAAGCTATCAATCGTTGTAGTCTGCAGAAAGCTGTTTCTGCTACTGTAATCCAGTGTAGTATGTGTTGTGCTGCCATAGGTGTATTAAACATTAAGGCAGACATTACTCCGGATTCAAAGCATTGTTTGGTAACCAGGTTTGACAAATGTTAGTCGGCCCAGAAAGGACTTCATTCCCTTCTTGTTAGTTGGCTTGGGTGCTTGTGACATTGCTACCTTCCTATCGTCATGTAATGTTCTACCCTACTTGGATACCACATATCCCAGGTACTTTACCTGTATTCTCTGTAGTTGCAATTTATGCTTGCTTACTTTATGTCCCTGTTCTGCTGAATATCTCAATGATGCTATTGTATCTTCCATACATTGCTGCTGGGTAGGGGCCGCAAGCGGAATATCATCCACATAAAGTAGAACTTGACTGGCCCCGGGTGGTATAGACACCGGAATGTAGCTATCCATCTCCTGTGGGAATATCGTTGTACTTTCACAGTATCACTGCGATAGCCGGGTATGGCTGTATCTGTTACCCTGAATTTACATGCAAAGCAATATGGACTATCTGGATGTATAGGCATTGCAAAGGGAGCATAGCTTATATGTACCACGGTAAGATACTTCTGTGGCGTGTTCATACCATTCAATATTGTGTGTGGGTCTGGCACCATCGGTACCCTAGGTATTATTACATGATGTACAGCTTGTAAATACTGTACCATCCGCCATTCCCCCTTTGTTTTCCGATCAGAAGATACAGGGGTATTGCATGGTGAATAGCGATTACTTTGTAGATGGGGAATTCCCTCCTTGACTTTACAGATATCTTCTTGTGTCCACGGTCTATACACTACGGGGGTTGGGTCCTGGCCTTCCTGTCCTGCATGAGGGTTCGGTACTTAAATTAATTGACAGATATCCTCACTGTGTTCTAGTGACTGTCTTCTTACTCGAGTGTCCCTAGGTATGTTACGGGTTCGGGATGTGGTTTCAATAGCTTCTGTTACATGTGGTCGTTGTGATACCTCTGTTGCCACGGGATAACGTGTGGGGACTAGCCTGCCCTCCCGCTTCATATCCTGGATGTGGTATCGGAGGTGGTAGGGGGGTGGGGGGGTGCTGTCGCTACTACTGTATTATGATCTTCTCTGTGTACGTATGATGCTTTCTCATTTGTAGAGTTCTGTTCCCTTCGGTTCACTACCTCAATCCACCTATGTGCATGACGGATACCCAATTGTCGCTGTTGTGTCACCTGCACATCTTAGGGCTGCCACCTTTTCCAATGCACAATGTGGGACATTAGTGTTCGGAACGTGTAATTTGCAAGGGAAATGCATACCCACGGCCAGTACATAGGACGGGATTTCACTTTTTGCCAGGAGAGCTACCAATTGTTGTAGCATTTCAGTTGCTTATTCTGTTTATTATGATATTTTGTTGTTCCAGATACAACATTACTGTTTTATGCTACCATTTGAAAAGATCTCTGGGAAATCTTTGTCCTGAGATGTCAGGACATTTGCCATTTGTTCGGTTTGTTTGCAGGACACAAGTGGCCAAAGGGGGACTGTCCCTCACGGGGTGGGACAGGTGTTTACCCTGGAACATGTGCAGCACATTTTCAGAGATTGCAATGTTTCTGTAACGATCTTTTGTCTAATATACCATCAATGTCATATTTATTACCCCATTTTAATGAATATCTCACATAATGTGCTCTCTGCGATTGCATATACTTCACGTCACCCGTCGAACGCGGATCACATGATCTGTTTCTTCACTACCTTCCCATATCCTCTACACGACTGCTACGTACCCTTCTCTCGTACCACGTGGTATCTCCTTCCCTGTATCCACTGTAGTGTCTACAATGACTATTTACTCTGCTGTGTGTTCCCCTGATCTATGTCCAGATTTAACACTATTTGGATTGGTCTTCGACCCGCTATCACAACTGTTAACAGAAACACAATGTAGTCTGGTCCCTGATCTACAATAGAGACAAAGAGGCAAACAGTCCTTACCTGAGCCTCCTGTTTAAGGCTGCACGTTTTCTTCTTGGGATCCAGTTTTCCGCTTTTCAGCCACAGATCAGACAGTGGACAGCCTCTTTACACACAACAATTCAGTCGGAGGTCTTTACATTCATGAAGTACCATTTAGGCAAATTCTCCTGCGTAGATGTCTAACCACCCATGCACTCTGACCTGTAGCTTACCAAGGGAATTCCGGATTACAAGGATCACAATGTCAAATAAGTTGTTAGAACCAGACTGTAGTTATCAGTAGGCTTTTCTACGTGACAGTCAATAACACAGGAGGCTCGGGTTCACAACGTTTTAGTAGTGTACACAGGCAGGCAAAATAATATACAGTCCAAGTATGAGAGTTTTGTCTGGCTCTATACAGTAAGCAATTTCTTTATATAATGTTTACAATCAGCTTCTGCCCACCTTACTGACGTGGTCGGTCACAGGGCATTTCCATTACTATGGTCTGCAATAGTCTATACATACGTGGGTGCTGGGGTTGTGCTTTTAAGATGTTTTCCCATGGGAATAATGCAGCCTTGCAAGGCACCTGGTCAATTACAGTGTCCTTCTGTGATTGTAGCTGTTTCAAGGACCCTGGACTGTTCCGATACAGTAGTCAGTTAATTTCTTAATACGTTGCTTTGTCTCTCTGGTAAGGAGTTGTACTCTTATCTTCGATAGAGCTCACAAGGCCATCCTCCTCAGGGGAAGGGGTGATGTTATGCATGTACATACATTTATTGTTCTGTAACCCAGCAGATAATTAATGGTGAGAGACATGAGCCTGCTGTAGTGGTTACTGCCAGGGTCAGAATTCCATCACACTACAGCTTAGCTTCACCAATTACATGCAGGATCAGTTCTACTGCCATATTGTACTGTACAATTCAATGCATTATGTAGTATTTCGGGTGTAAACTAGCACTTCATATGTGTTTCTATATATATTTTTCGAACAACATCCATCCGCCCATATGCATGTGGTTCCGTCCTTTACCTTGACCGTGTGTATTTGGCCGTCCAGCAACGCTACTCTCCACATTTGATGTCCCACCTTCCCCTTCTTTGCCTGTAGCACCCTGTTAGGACGTCCTGTTTGGTAGGCACGTGTTCCGCTATATGTGCTCGACTTCTCTGCATGGCTAATCATCGATGCGGTGGTTCAACAACCCGACTTGTCCACATGTGTACAGTTATGTGCACCGTGTCGTATGCAAACCTATATGGTTTGGACGGGTACATACCACATGCGGGATGTACACATTCTGCAGACACATTCACATGCAGCCATTTCCATATCTGTACCTGAGGTAGGTTGATGACATGTAGGGTACGTATTTGCCCGCGTGGCATTGCCTAACACAAACATCTTACCACATTTCAGGTATGCACATTGTGTGTAGGTGTATAGCTGCACACGGATGCTAGCAGGTTTGGGTGCACAGGTGTACATGGGTGGGACTGACATGCTACAATGAGGCTATTGTGTATTACATCGGAATGCATGTGTTCTGCTTCTGGATATTACACTTCAACATACACCATCCAGTGTATGTGACAGAGACGTTGCTGGGTGTGGGATATGTTGCTATGCACATGTTTTCCTGTGTTTAAGGTATCTTGATTCCTTCCTGTTGTTATGTCAACACAGCTACCCAGCTATGTCCTCTCACTACTGCTTGTGGCCATTCTGGTTGGCACCTTTTGCAATGCCCATAGTGGGACATGTTTTGTGGACACTTCGGATTTTGCAGGACAACACATACCCACGGCAAGTGCACTTGACAGAACTTCACTTGTTTGCCATACTATACGCTTATTCTGTTAGCATTTGGGGTCCTTATTCAGTTTCATATGCCATGTATGTGTTTCATATACGAATTATATGTTTTATGCTACTATTACATGTATATTGCGGTAATATTTTTGGCACGGGATCTCCGGTCATTTTCCATTTCTTCGGATTTTGCAGGGACACAACTGTCCAATGAGGGACTGTCCATGGCACATTGGGACAGCTGGTAACCCTGCTGACCATGCCCATGTCGCTACTGGGGTGGCCACCTTTTCCAGTTGACAGGGTGGGATATTTCCGGGAGCCACATCTGACTTCACAGGCCGACACATACACACGGTCACTATATAGCACAGAACTTCCCTTATTTGCCTAAATGAGACCTTATTGTTGTGGCAGTTTGGTTGCTTATTCTGTTTCTTGTGACATTTAGGTATTTCAGTTACGTAAATAACCGATTCAGGCTACCATTACATTAAATACGGGATATCATTATATCCTACAATCTTAGCACATTTCCCATTTTTAATACTTTTTTTAGGGACACGAATGCCCATAGAGGGACTGACCCTCGCAAAGTGGGACGGTTGGTGACCTTAGTCGCTACTCCTATGTGGGGGCGGCGCGCTGACATGCTGCTGTACACCTTCTCTGAGTATGCACACTCACAGTACATTACGGGACGGACACGGTATTACGCGTATCCTTTGTTCCTTGGACAGGTACAGTTCGAGCTTCGTGGGTTTTATTTGCTCCTCTGTTTAGTTGGGACGGGTACTTTGTTGCATATTCTGCGTACATTTGATTCTGCACGGGCCATGGCTGCAGCCATTTCTATTCTGGGTGGACTATGGCAACCAGCACTTTAGGTTGAACTTCGCCTGCCTGCTTAGACACGCCTACTGACGCATCCTACTTGGGCTCGCTCACGTACACTACGCACGTGTCTGTGGTTACGGTGCACTCTCATTAATATGCATATGGCACTACTACGCCGGCTATTCACTGCACCGCCGGCGCAGACCTTACGCCGGCCTTGCGCCGAGCTTCATGAATCCCGGGGTAAGTCTCTCTGTATAACTACCATTTACATCCCCCAGGCAATAATATTCCCCTCTTAGAAGATATTCTTGCCTGGATATCATATAATATTAATAATGAAACAATCATCCTAGGGGATGTAAATATAAATTGGTTAGACTTCTCCAACCATTCTCCATTACCTAATATCAACCTGTACAACTTTACACAAATGATTACAGATATAACTAGACCTAACAAAAACAAAGACAGTGGCTCAATTCTAGACTGGATACTACTCTCCAACCCCAGCAAAGTGTCAATAGTGAGTACTCTCCCCCGTAGTATTAGTGACCACCTTCCAGCTTACATAATCCGAAAAAACAGCCTAATACCTTCACAACAACAATTTAAACAATCAGGAAACTTAAGTAACTTTAACCCTACAATTTTTAATGAATGCCTACGAATGACAAATTGGAATACCCTATACCTCCTACCACTAGATAAAGCTGTCGTGTTCTTCAACTCCACCTTTCTAACCATCCTCAATAATCTAGCCCCTGTTCGACTAAAAAGAGTCAAAACCAAGCACTCCATCTGGCTTACTAGAACCACCAAGCAAATTATGAATACCAGAGAAAAAATATGGAAAAATGTCAAATCATCATAATCAAAATGACTTCCTATAATTCATTGCAATTCTTTCCCCTCTCTCCAAAATCCTCAAGAAATGTAGTCATTATCATCTTTTAAACCACCTACAACTAAACAATCTCCTCTTTCCATCTCAGCATGGCTTTAGACTTGGTCACTGCACCACTACTGCCCTTATTTGCTTTATGGACACCGTCAACCAAGGCAGAACAATGGCAAATTTGTATCCTCCCTCTTTATTGACCTATCAATAGCCTTTGATACTTTCTCCCACCTCCTACTTTTCAACAAACTCTCCACCCTCGAAATCTCCCCAACAACTCTAAACTGGTTCATAAATTACCTGAGTGATAGACAAAAATCAACTAGATGGCACAACTCCTTCTACCCATTTGTTAACTCTACCACATGAGTCCCCCAAGGTTCCATATTAGGTCCCCTTTTATTCAGCATTTTTATAAATGACTTCCATACCCACTTTTCACATGCATCTGTTGTACAATATGCAGATGACTCTACCATTATTTGCTTTGCTAAATATACAACAGAATTTTGAAGATCTGCCAGCATGCCTTCACCACTAACCACGTTCCTCCAATACTCCTCCACAAGAAAGACTCCACGAAAAAAGTCAAAAAAATCCGTTGGCTTTATTATAAAGGGATTGTCCTCCAAACAAAAATCCACCACCAGATGTGCTTAAGAAATTAAAAGCACAACCAATTGCACCAAGGCAATAGTCAAAAAACTGCAGTGCCACTCCTCAGGAACAACGAAAAATAGTTTAATTGTAAAACAGTTACAGCCACAACACAGAACTGGGATTGAGCGCGCTTTCATCTACAATAACTCGACTTCATCAGAATCCATTGCATGAATAATTCAGCTGCCTTAAATACTTGCTAAAAATGGATTAATTGATTAATAATTTAATTACTACTTTTTGTTCCAGGTTATATTAAAGGAACAGCACTCTTTTCACATATTTTTTTCTTTCTTTCTTTTCACTTAAGGCAATTTTTTCATAAACAAGATGTTAACAATCTATTTTATATATTTATAAATAAAAATCATGCCTCATTTGTATATATATAATACAATCCATATGGTTTAACTCCAATATTAATAAAAGAGAGAAAAAAAGGAGAAAAAAAAAAGAAAACCAAAACAACCATGTATAAAGCTAATAGAAGAGCTTCATGTAAAAAGAAATTGCAAAGTTCCCAAACATTAATCAGTATCAACCCCCTATAGAAGTTTTTGTAAACACAACTAGTTTTACATATATATGTATTTACATAGGTAAAAAATTAATCCATATATCCTAAATTAAAAACAATTCACCATTTCTTGTTACTTATAGTATAACCCATGGATCATAACTATTATTATAAGAACATATAAATGTGAATAATAGTCCCTAAAACTATTTTATAATAGTAAACTATACATAAAAGCCTAAGCTGAATAAATGAACATGTACAAAATTACATCCTTCCTATTTGGGGTTATTTGCCAACAATCTCAGTGCTGGCTTAATTGAAAGGTGATCATTCATCCCACTGGAACCACAGGCGTCCAACCTAAGTTGCCAAACTAATTCTCTGTATTCCAGTAGGGAGTCCCAGTCACCTCCCCTATCTCCCATCTTAATCTCTTCTAAAACCCAAAATTTAATATTCGCATTTCTACATGAAATGGTATGCCTATATAACGCATTATTGTCGTTACCCCTGTTAATATCCCTCATGTGTTCATAGATACGTTGTCTTAACTTGCGTTCGGTCTTACCAACGTAGTATTTACTACATGCCAAACAGTGTGCTAAATAAACTACTCCCTTAGTTTGGCAGGTATAGTAGCCTTTACTTCGCAATTTTTCACCTATGCCCCTCAATAGGAGCTCTTTTTCCCCTGCAATAAAGGAACACTGTGCACATCTCCCACATTTGTGCGTTCCCACTTTTTGTTGTGCTCCACTGGAACTAGGTATCTTTTTTGTCTCTAAAAGTTTTTTAAAATTTATGTTTTTCCTATAACCAAATTTTATTGTTTGCTGAAAAATCTCACAACTAGTATTTAGTTTTGAAAAAACTCTCCAGATCTCATTGATACCTTTTTGTATCCAACTTATTCCCTTATAGTATGTGAGAGTTAGCCGAGGTAATTCACTCCTATTAATTTGTTGCTTTTTATCTTTCCTGAAATCAACCACCACTCCTACATTATTAAATTGATTGTACATTAAAAGTGGTGGAAACTGACTTCTCCTCTTCTTTAATATTTCCTTTTTAACACTCTTAATAAGTCTAGGTGGATACCCTCTTTCCAAAAATAACTTTTCTATAGTTTTCATTTCCTCAATACACATAGTATTTTCACTCGTCATACGCGAGGCCCTGATCATCTGACCTTTTATAATGTTCCTTCTTAAAAATAGGGGGTGATCACTTTCAAAGTGTACATATGAATTAGAAAAACACCCCTTTCTAAAAATCCTTGATTCATACCGTTTGTCTATCTTATTTTTTACAATTGTTGCTTCTAGATAGTTAACTTTATCAGAATTATATTTAAAGGTAAACCTTAGAAAATTTGTAGTGGTATGCAAATACTCAATAAATTCTTTTATCTGTTCTTGCGTACCACTCCAAACAATAAAAATATCGTCCAAAAATCGAAAATATTTTTTAACATATTTCCAAAAATTAGATTTGAACATATATTCAAGCTCCCAAAAAAGCATAATGATGTTAGCATAAATGGGGGCACATGAAGACCCCATTGCTACCCCACCTATCTGGTGGTAAATATCCCCTTGAAAATAAATAAAGTTATTTTTTAGCACTAGTTCCATATTTTCAAGTACTAGTCTAAAATCATTATTGCTTAAGAATTTAAATTCAACCAACATATGTTCAAACCAAGATAGACCTATATCGTGTGGTATTACTGAAAATAGGTCTACAACATCAATTGTTATAAAAATATATTTTTCATGATATATAACTGTGTTAAATTTTGTAAGGAAATCCCAGGAATCAATAAGTATGTGTGGATAATCACTATAGAATTGTTTTAACTTGGTGTCCACATAAATAGCCAAGGTCTGTGTTTTAGAACACTGAGATGTCACAATAGGTCTAAGGGGTGGATTGTGGGTGTCTTTGTGTATTTTAGGGATGCCGAAAATCTCTGGAATCACTGGTTTGGTTACCTTTAAATAGTTGTATAACTCTATATCTATACTTCCTTGTAGGAGATTATCTTCCAGATATAAATCAATCTTCCTATAACTTATGTTCATTTCATTTCTGGAAGCCATCTGATATCTACCATCTGTATTCAGGATTTCAAAGCATCCTATGGGTATAATCCCATACATCCATCAAAACCCCCCCTCCCCCTTTATCAGGCTTCATAATTCTGATTTTATCGTTATTTTGTAACATCTTTAACACTTTAATTTCTTCTTCTTTCAAATTACTATATTCTTTTACTCCATCTTTATGCTTGAAACCTTCCCTCACCATGTTCAATACATGCGTCTCAAAATTATAAATTTCCTGTTGTAAAGGGGGGTTAAATACACTTCTTCTTTTAAGTATGTTATCCACCTCCTGTTCATCTTGTTTTAATGTAGATTTCAGGTTTAATTTCCTTGCAAACAATTTAATGTCAAGTAAAATCTGTTCAATTTTTGGTTTTTTAACTGGTATGAAGGAAAACCCTTTTGTAAAGAGGCCGAAAAAACCAGGGGTAACTTCTAAATCTGTAAAATTGTATATATAAAAATTACTTTCAATACTAATTTTACATCCCCCCTGGTGAATCAAATTGTCCTTACTCATATCCAATCCCTCAGCTTCCTCCATTATATGTTGAGATTCTCGGGAACTATCAATATCTATACACATGGGATTATAATCATTTTCTACCAATGTTGTTTCTTCATGACCATACTCTATGCCTGTTTGTAACCCAACAGGGGTTATGTTCCCTGGATTTATCTGTAAGCATTCCCCCCTTGCTGTTTCCTCGGGTAGTAATTCCCTGTTGCTTCCGCATATGAGGAGGGTCGGTTCTGTTTCCTTAGTCTTTCTGACCTTCGTGGACCCTCCTCCCCTTCCCCTAAAGGGTCGAAATGATCTAATTCATCATTACCCATTGCTTTTGTTTGTTCACCATTAAAATGGTTATAAACCGGTCCAACCTCTTGGAAATATAACCTGTTGTTGTTACTATTATATTCAAAATCAGGCCTTTTTCCCCCACCCCTCCCCCAGGGGATGGATATCCATAAGGGGACTTCTTCTTATAATATTTACTGGGATCAATATAGGCCCTACCATCTTTGTAGTCACGCAAATTGCGTTCTATTTTCCCTAACTTCCTTTTGTATTTTTTAGTCACATTAAAATCAACATCATGAAGCACTTTACAATATAAATTTTTGTATTCTCGTACAGTGAAAAACAAATCATTACTAATGTCATGCTGTAACTTATCAATTTTCTTTTTACTATCTTTCAAAATTTCAATATTGTTACTTATCATTGCCTTCAATATGGAAATGCCACATTCGTTTAAAATGTCTGAAATGGTTTTAAATAATTGTTCATTCCCCCTGATGTTGTTGGGGTACTTGTTTAACCTCAGTCCCTTCGGTACTATGTTCCGCTCAACGCATTGCGTGAGATACCAATTCTCAAGACAAACATTCCTGTATTTATTTAAATCAAACTCGAACTGCTTACATTTGTCTTTAAAACTGCAGTTGTCCTTAGGTGCTTCCTCTGTTTCCTTCATAGTCCAAGAAAACGATTTATCCAACCATTCGTTGAATGTTATATTGTTATATATTTCAAAAGCACCATCCTTTTTGGAAAACACTGTAGAATTGGTTCCTCTCTCTCGGACTGGGTTCCCCGGATGCTCACCATTGCTGGTACCAGACGCACCGTTGTTGTCATCCGGCGTAGATCGTGACGTCATCACCGGTCTCCGACTACCTTCACCGTTGCCTTGACCACAGGGAATGGATTCACCGGACCCCGGTAAACTCTCGCCGGTGACATTACCTTGCGAATGGTTGTGTATAAGCCTAACCAGTTGGCTTAATAAAGAATTGTCACCTTCCATAGGGGTTCCCTCGTAATGCTAGCGGAAAACAATTAACCACGTTCCTCCAATACTCCTCCACAAGAAAGACTCCACGAAAAAAGTCAAAAAAATCCGCTGGCTTTACCATAAAGGGATTGTCCTCCAAACAAAAATCCACCACCAGATGTGCTTAAGAAATTAAAAGCACAACCAATTGCACCAAGGCAATAGTCAAAAAACTGCAGTGCCACTCCTCAGGAACAACGAAAAATAGTTTAATTGTAAAACAGTTACAGCCACAACACAGAACTGGGATTGAACGCGCTTTCATCTACAATAACTCAACTTCATCAGAATCCATTGCATGAATAATTCAGCTGCCTTAAATACTTGCTAAAAAATGGATTAATTGATTAATAATTTAATTACTACTTTTTGTTCCAGGTTATATTAAAGGAACAGCACTCTTTTCACATATTTTTTTCTTTCTTTCTTTTCACTTAAGGCAATTTTTTCATAAACAAGATGTTAACAATCTATTTTATATATTTATAAATAAAAATCATGCCTCGTTTGTATATATATAATACAATCCATATGGTTTAACTCCAATATTAATAAAAGATAGAAAAAAAGGAGAAAAAAAAAGAAAACCAAAACAACCATGTATAAAGCTAATAGAAGAGCTTCATGTAAAAAGAAATTGCAAAGTTCCCAAACATTAATCAGTATCAACCCCCTATAGAAGTTTTTGTAAACACAACTAGTTTTACATATATATGTATTTACATAGGTAAAAAATTAATCCATATATCCTAAATTAAAAACAATTCACCATTTCTTGTTACTTATAGTATAACCCATGGATCATAACTATTATTATAAGAACATATAAATGTGAATAATAGTCCCTAAAACTATTTTATAATAGTAATTCCTTCATACCAGTTATAAAACCAAAAATTTAACAGATTTTACTTGACATTAAATTGTTTGCAAGGAAATTAAACCTGAAATCTACATTAAAACAAGATGAACAGAAGGTGGATAACATACTTAAAAGAAGAAGTGTATTTAATCCCCCTTTACAACAGGAAATTTATAATTTTGAGACGCATATATTGAACATGGTGAGGGAAGGTTTCAAGCATAAAGATGGAGTAAAAGAATATAGTAATTTGAAAGAAGAAGAAATTAAAGTGTTAAAGATGTTACAAAATAATGATAAAATCAGAATTATGAAGCCTGACAAAGGGGGAGGGGGGGTTTTGATGGATGTATGGGATTATACCCATAGGATGCTGAAAATCCTGAATACAGATGGTAGATATCAGATGGCTTCCAGAAATGAAATGAACATAAGTTATAGGAAGATTGATTTATATCTGGAAGATAATCTTTTACAAGGAAGTATAGATATAGAGTTATACAACTATTTAAAGGTAACCAAACCAGTGATTCCAGAGATTTTCGGCATCGCTAAAATACACAAAGACACCCACAATCCACCCCTTAGACCTATTGTGACATCTCAGTGTTCTAAAACACAGACCTTGGCTATTTATGTGGACACCAAGTTAAAACAATTCTATAGTGATTATCCACACATACTTATTGATTCCTGGGATTTCCTTACAAAATTTAACACAGTTATATATCATGAAAAATATATTTTTATAACAATTGATGTTGTAGACCTATTTTCAGTAATACCACACGATATAGGTCTATCTTGGTTTGAACATATGTTGGTTGAATTTAAATTCTTAAGCAATAATGATTTTAGACTAGTACTTGAAAATATGGAACTAGTGCTAAAAAATAACTTTATTTATTTTCAAGGGGATATTTACCACCAGATAGGTGGGGTAGCAATGGGGTCTTCATGTGCCCCCATTTATGCTAACATCATTATGCTTTTTTGGGAGCTTGAATATATGTTCAAATCTAATTTTTGGAAATATGTTAAAAAATATTTTCGATTTTTGGACGATATTTTTATTGTTTGGAGTGGTATGCAAGAACAGATAAAAGAATTTATTGAGTATTTGCATACCACTACAAATTTTCTAAGGTTTACCTTTAAATATAATTCTGATAAAGTTAACTATCTAGATGTAACAATTGTAAAAAATAAGATAGACAAACGGTATGAATCAAGGATTTTTAGAAAGGGGTGTTTTTCTAATTCATATGTACACTTTGAAAGTGATCACCCCCTATTTTTAAGAAGGAACATTATAAAAGGTCAGATGATCAGGGCCTCGCGTATGACGAGTGAAAATACTATGTGTATTGAGGAAATGAAAACTATAGAAAAGTTATTTTTGGAAAGAGGGTATCCACCTAGACTTATTAAGAGTGTTAAAAAGGAAATATTAAAGAAGAGGAGAAGTCAGTTTCCACCACTTTTAATGTACAATCAATTTAATAATGAAGGAGTGGTGGTTGATTTCAGGAAAGATAAAAAGCAACAAATTAATAGGAGTGAATTACCTCGGCTAACTCTCACATACTATAAGGGAATAAGTTGGATACAAAAAGGTATCAATGAGATCTAGAGAGTTTTTTCAAAACTAAATACTAGTTGTGAGATTTTTCAGCAAACAATAAAATTTGGTTATAGGAAAAACATAAATTTTAAAAAACTTTTCGAGACAAAAAAGATACCTAGTTCCAGTGGAGCACAACAAAAAGTGGGAACGCACAAATGTGGGAGATGTGCGCAGTGTTCCTTTATTGCAGGGGAAAAAGAGCTCCTATTGAGGGGCATAGGTGAAAAATTGCGAAGTAAAGGCTACTATACCTGCCAAACTAAGGGAGTAGTTTATTTAGCACACTGTTTGGCATGTAGTAAATACTACGTTGGTAAGACCGAATGCAAGTTAAGACAACGTATCTATGAACACATGAGGGATATTAACAGGGGTAACGACAATAATGCGTTATATAGGCATACCATTTCATGTAGAAATGTGAATATTAAATTTTGGGTTTTAGAAGAGATTAAGATGGGAGATAGGGGAGGTGACTGGGAATCCCTACTGGAATACAGAGAATTAGTTTGGCAACTTAGGTTGGACGCCTGTGGTTCCAGTGGGATGAATGATCACCTTTCAATTAAGCCAGCACTGAGATTGTTGGCAAATAACCCCAAATAGGAAGGATGTAATTTTGTACATGTTCATTTATTCAGCTTAGGCTTTTATATATAGTTTACTATTATAAAATAGTTTTAGGGACTATTATTCACATTTATATGTTCTTATAATAATAGTTATGATCCATGGGTTATACTATAAGTAACAAGAAATGGTGAATTGTTTTTAATTTAGGATATATGGATTAATTTTTTACCTATGTAAATACATATATATGTAAAACTAGTTGTGTTTACAAAAACTTCTATAGGGGGTTGATACTGATTAATGTTTGGGAACTTTGCAATTTCTTTTTACATGAAGCTCTTCTGTTAGCTTTATACATGGTTGTTTTGGTTTTCTTTTTTTTTCTCCTTTTTTTCTCTCTTTTATTAATATTGGAGTTAAACCATATGGATTGTATTATATATATACAAATGAGGCATGATTTTTATTTATAAATATATAAAATAGATTGTTAACATCTTGTTTATGAAAAAATTGCCTTAAGTGAAAAGAAAGAAAGAAAAAAATATGTGAAAAGAGTGCTGTTCCTTTAATATAACCTGGAATAAAAAGTAGTAATTAAATTATTAATCAATTAATCCATTTTTTAGCAAGTATTTAAGGCAGCTGAATTATTCATGTAATGGATTCTGATGAAGTCGAGTTATTGTAGATGAAAGCGCGCTCAATCCCAGTTCTGTGTTGTGGCTGTAACTGTTTTACAATTAAACTATTTTTCGTTGTTCCTGAGGAGTGGCACTGCAGTTTTTTGACTATTGCCTTGGTGCAATTGGTTGTGCTTTTAATTTCTTAAGCACATCTGGTGGTGGATTTTTGTTTGGAGGACAATCCCTTTATGGTAAAGCCAGCGGATTTTTATGCCTTCACCACTACCAAAATGTGGATGGCTAATAATCATCTAGCTCTAAATCCAAATAAAACAAAAATGCTACTATTCACTCCCAAGAAAAACCTCTCTGTCAACAAGACAGACTTTATCATTTATTCTCAAACCAATACAACCATAGAAGTTGTCTCCCACACTAAATTACTAGGGGTTATCATCGACGTAAATGTGTCATTTTACTTCCATATCCGTAATAACATTAATAAAAATACTATAAGCTAGGCTCTCTCTACCGACAAAAATACTATCTCAACTGCTCTACCAACCAAACTCTTGCCTTAACTTACCCTCACTACTCTATGGCACTCCTCTCCTAACCAATATCCACTGCACCCTAAAAAACAAGCTTGAGACTTGTTACAACAAGGTTGCCAAATTTGCAACCAACGCAAAATACTCTTCCCATCATTTTATTTCCTTAAAATCACTTAACTGGCTTGAACCTCCCCATCATCTCACCTACCTACAGCAAATCACAGCTCACAAAATTATATTATTTATTGCTGTTTCTCTGGAATAGACTCCCGATTCATGTAAAACAGAGCTCCTCATTGACCCTATTCAAATGCAACCTAGATAATTGGATAGGAGACCACAGATTTACCCCTGGGGTGACATCTATGCCCCTCATGGACAGGGGTAGCCCATGTTGTTCAAAGGCTGTCTCTGTTCATGAATTTGTTCTTCAAATAACCTAAAAAAAGAACAAATGTGGGTACTTGGGATTAACATGGCTAGGCTTGTAAAGGCTCTAGGCCGCTAGACTAGTAACCTCCTATGAACCTATGATTTACTTGACTCTCATATAAGCAGACAATTAAAACATGTCATTTAGCAGTACCATTCATTACTGTTGCATAATGTGTTCTTTAATAAATAGGTTAAATGCTATAGACACAGAAAATGTAATAGCATTACAGGCAACAAATCACCAGTGATACGGCCTAATATCAGCTATTTCCATCCATCCACAACCCCACTTATTCAATTTCTGCACATGCGGTTTGGGGTGTTACATCAACAGAGACCATCATCTAGATCCAATGTTCATCCTGCCAGGTGGCTAACCCTGCTGAGATTGTTCTACCACAGTGCCAGTATACACACATACATAACAAACATACATCACACACACACACACACACACACACATACACACACACACACAAACACACACACATGCGTGCCCACACACTCACATACCTATGTGGAATTTAAATGTCCAATCCACTTACTGCATGTGGGAAGAAATTGAAACACCCAGGGAAACCCATGTGAACACAGGGAGGACATGCAGACTCCGCACAAAAGGCACCCCAGATGATAACCGAACCACAAAACCTCTTGCTGTGTGGTGACAGTACTTGTGCGTTATTCTGCTGCACTGTCAGCATTTCATATCATATAAGACCTCATTTCAAAAGTCTGTAATCATCTGAGTTTTTCAGCTGTACAACTGAAATAGATTTTAAGGAGATATCTTCCAAATTAACTGATGGCTTGAAAAGTCAAGGACTTAAACTATTGAGCTTAACTGCCTGGATAACTATCAGCTTTGACAACTCCATTGACTTTGCATTCAGAATATTACACATAATGCTACTATCAAATTGTCTTTTTTCTCTCAAAATATCTATCACACCTCTAGAAAAATAATTATTATTACAAATCCAAATATCTAAATTCACCTTAAGGTCTTAGTCAATCCTTGCTTATAGATCTTTGTTCATCATTTAATACCTTCAAAATTTTAGAATTACTGGATCAAAAAGACTTACTGCCCTGTGCAGCCATCAAAAGGAATGTATTCTTATCCTCATGGATTCTCTTATCCCCTCTCATTTTAGAGGATATATTCCAGGACCTGTCTGTGTAGGTTTTCACTGCATTCCACAGATTACCTAAGATGTTTCCACACACAAATTAAGTACGCTAGCTATACTACTTTCAGGATGTAATGAACTGACAACATATGTATTTACTTATCAGCATTTGTACCACCCCACTCCCCCAACCAGTATTATCAGTTGTTGCATATCTTAAAGATAGATAACACTCTTCTTTCTAAATAATGGTTTTAGTTTGATGTTTGTATACAATGTTCTGTACCAAATCCCATAGACCTGTTTTACTACCATTAATGGTAGAAGAACATCAAAACATCAAACAAAAAAAATGGAAAGTGTCATCTGTGCCAAACTATGTAGATTAGATATCTCTCATCAGTAATGCAACCATTAAAGACATCAGCAGTTTACAAATGAGAATGTTCTTCATAGTCACTGTTGTAGTACTGATTCTTGGGTCTTCCTACCATGCACTTGTCCCTGACTAGTCCGATTTTCAGAGTCTTTGCATCATCCTAGGTCAACGGACATCCGACAATTGATATCTGGACATCGGGGTATAAGGAGGGCATCCGTTGACGCCATCTTCATGTCTTTCTAGTCATACAATCTGAGGTGCTTCACGTGTTCATAACACTCACAATCTATCAGTCAAATCATTTTTTCAGAGATCCTTTTCTGCCAATTAGACAAGTAAAACAGTCAAGAATTGTATGTTGTGTGGGAAGCAAATCCTCTATAAAGATTTTCACTTGTTTGGTCTCTTCTGCTATGGGCCTCAGGAGGACATTTCTAATTGTGTTAACTGTGCAAAATGTCTTGAGAAAACCCTAAAATACAGGGCTGAGGTATTAGTCTTCCATATGTACTCTTCCTCTTCAGATTCCCCAGTGGTGTCATAATGCACTGCTACCGCAGAGCCTCCACAAACTCCAGCATCAGCTAGAGTCATCCTGAAGAAATGGAAACACAAAAAGACCAAGGACTCTGATGTTCTTGAGAAAGATCCGGCTCTAGTCCATAAGCTGACCAATGACCCAGGTGAGTTGCTTTTGCAGTCCCCTGGTCCTGCGTCTCCTAGGTCCAAACCCTATGGCATAACTCCTTGGGAGGCAACAATGGTCTCTGTCTACCTACACATGTTACCACAGTGCACACCTCGGTTGGTCTGAAGTTGTTCAACTGGCCTCAGCTTCTGATGTCCACATTGTGGGTATCAAGAGATGCACTCTGTCTACCTTGGTTACTAAAACCTTAATTGAAGTCATGATCTGAAGATCACAATATCAGGTCATCCCTTTTAAATGAACACCTAAACCAAAGTGAACCACTTCTTTTCTTCTTCATCGCAGCATCCAACCACTTCTTCTCAGACCAAAGCCCAAGACCTCATAAAAATAGCACAGTAATTCATGGCCTTCATGAAATCCATTGAGCCGTCTCATACTTCTGCAAGTGAAGCTTCCACATCCAAAAGAAGCAGGGAGGTGGCCTTTCAGGTAGATGCAGATTCATCTAGCTCAGAAGATGAGGAGGAATCATTCTACTGTGGACACTTGCCCACACAAACGTACCTAGATTCAGACTCTGATGACACTCTGTCTTCTACCTTCTCCCGAGCACCTTTCCTCTGGGGATACCCTGCATAGAATGAAGGAGGCTTTCAATGGGGAAAGCAAACATTTCTCAGAAGCTCAGCTGCAATACAGGGAGCTGCTAAGTTTGGCTTCTGCCAGGCCACTAGCTATTCCTCTGGTACATGTAGTACTGGATGATGTCTCTGAAGACATTGTTTTACATCCTGATTTTCTACTCACTGTTCCTAGGAAACCAAACAGGTTTTACAGAGTGCTTCAATCCAAAGGCTGATCCTTCAGTAGTCTTGACTGAATCCATAAAAGCTGTACCTACCTAATGATAGGAAAATTAGACTATTAGATGTAGGGGAAAACACTTATACTTCTGCCACCCTAGGAATGAGAGCTTTGAAGTCCCGATTCTATATGCTAAAGGACCTTGAATCTCTCCAGGACAAAATAATAGCTAAGGTGGATGGGATTGCAGATACAAACTTATCAAAGGAAATTCAAGAGACAGACAGAGAAGCCTTCCAAGTCTCCAGATGCTCCCTAAAGTGTGGCTATGATGGCCTAGATGCATCTTGCAGAGCAACCGCCATAGGTTCTGTCATCCATAGACATACATGACTCAGGGTCCAGCCACTGCCAGATCAGGTTAAGGATGAACTACTGGATGTTCCACTAGACACAGAATTCCTTTTTAGACTTCTATCTGAACAATATTTTGAGAAGCAGGATTAAAAATGCTAGCATATAAAAAACAGTAAAGGAATTTTATCTGTCTCTGACACCAATGTACAGTAGGAATTAGTCTTCAAAACCTTGCAGGGGAGGCTTCCCCATGGCAAGAGACCCAGACAATCCAGGAGGTGGCAGCCAGAACAATAACACAGATCAGAGAGTTCCAAAGAGCCTGCCCAGTGCATAGACCAACTGTGACTATGCTGAACCCCAGATTCTCATACCCCCACCCACCCTATCCGCAAAACCTCTGGATGGAAAACTCTTCCTGTTCATAATGCAATGGAAAACAAGTACCAGAGACTAATGGGTCCTTGACATCATAGAAAAGGGTTACTACATCCAGATCAGAGAAATCCCACCTTTCAGGGGCATTCCAAACCACCAAAAGTCTCTTACAATCTATCCTCGAGGAACTACTTCATCAATGATCCATTTAGCATGTCCATACAGGTCAAGAGGTAAAAGGCTTCTTCTCAAGGATTTTTTAGTTTCAAGAAAGGAGGGCACTTGGAGGCCCATCTTGGATCTCTCAAAGCTAAATAAGTTTCTCAACATCCCAAAACTCAAAATGCTCACTTCATAAAAACAACTGCCAATGATCTTCTAAGGTGCCTTCATGGTCAATCTAGACCTAAAAGACACTTACTGCCATGTCCCCATAGCAGACAGTCACAGAAAGCACCTACAGTTTGTAGCAATACGCTCTCATTTCCAGTTCTGTGCTTAAACATTTCGTCTGTCCACTGCTCCCAGAGTTTTCACAAAATGTTTAGCTTCTCTGATAACACATTGCAGAACTCTGAAAGTGAATATTTATCCCCACCTATACTATTGTCTCACTCAGAGAAAATCCACAGCAGAAACCCCAGATGCCTTGCAAATTGCCATAATCTGTTTTCAGAAGGTAGGTCTCACCTTTAAATCTTCAAAAGTCACAAACATTTCCTCAAACAAGGATCCCCTTTTTAGGAGCCCACATAGATTCAGTCCAGCAGAAAGCCTTCCTTCCCTGACTGGCTACCTGACCAGCCTGCTTCTAAAGCAACACATCCCAGTAAGGAGATTCCTGAGGATTCTGCGGTATATGGCATCCTGCATTCTCGTGATTCCACGTGCAAAGTTACAAATGAGAAAACTTCAATGTTTCCTGAAAAATGCTTGGAACAGCATTATCAACCCCTTGAAATCTTACTGCCTCACTTTCCTTGCCTGAAGAAGGAGCTCCTATTTCTGAATAACACCATATAACAGGAACCAGGGGTAAATTTGTATTTACCAGAAGCAGACAAGATCATCAGCACAGGCAGTTCAGAGAGCTTGGGGGTCTACTTAGGTTCCCTGAAAGTGCAGGACAAATTGAGTCTTCAGCAGAGAACTTTGCATATAAATCAGAAGGAGCTACTAGCAGTCTACCTGCCCATAAAGGCTTTTCAATCTTTGTAGAACTTAAGCCCAGGGACCCTGTAGATCTGAACAGACAACACAACAGTGATGTGATACATAAACAAGCAAGGGAGGACACTGTCCTATCCTCTCTGCAGCATTTCAAGGAAGATTTGGATGCTGGCCCAAGAAATAGAGCTAACTATCATAGCTTCTTATATTCCGGGTCAGGACAATACCCTGACAGATTATCTAAGCAGGGATCTTCTAGACCCCAACAAATGGTTACGGAAGAAACAGGTATTCCTTGACCTGGCTCTACAGTGGGGCACCCCCTCAGCGGATCTGTTTGACTCTCACCACAACAAACAACTACAGAAGTTCTGCTTCAGAATTAAACAGACATGGACTTGGAAAATAGATGATTTCTCTTTCACATGGACAAACTGGTTCCTGCATGCATTCCCACCCTTGCCTTTGATACCAACAGCACTGAAAAAAGTCAAGGTGGGCAGACCTAGCTTGATCCTAGTTGTCCCCTTCTGGCTGAGGCAACATTGGTTCTCCCTCCTTTTGACATTGAGCAAGGGGAAATTGCATACCATACCGCAGGAAGTAGATTTCCTCAACCAAGCCAAGGGAACTGTTTTCTATTTTCACCTAGCCACACTGAGGTTAACAGCCTGGGGTTTTGTTTTGCACGAAGGAATGCCTGCTATCCCAAGGGTGTGCTTTCCTTTTTAAGAGAAGCAAGAAAACCCAATACCAGGAAATCAATCCTGGCAAAATGGAAAAGAAAGAAAGAATACCAACCCTTCTCAGTAGTCATTAACTCAGTCTTTCAGTTACCTGTGAGGCCTCTTTAGACAGGGACTTTTCCTATTCCAGCATTAAAGTACATGCAGGTGTCATCTTAGCTTGCCTGCATAGTGCTGCACCTACTTTTCTCACCCCCACATGAAGCTTTTCCTAAAAGAGGGAATTCACTTGAGACCACCCAGAAGGAACCCTGTTCCTGCCTAGGATCTAAATTATCTCTTACGAGAAACTAACCTCGCCCCCAGTGAACCTGATGCCACTGCCTATCTAAAGATGCTCGCCTGGAAGAACACTTTTCTTATAGCTCACATCAACTAGGAGAGTTTTAGAGCTACAAGACATCAGGTGTAAAGAGATTTTCACTGCCTTTCACAAGGATAGGGTAACCCTCATAAAAAAATCCATCTTCTTTTCCTAAGGTGATATCAGAACTTACCCTAAACCAGGCTACCTGCCAAACAGTCTTCTATCTAAATCTACAGAACAGGGAAGATCAAGTCATTCATTCACTGGATGTGCACAGACAGATCAGGTACTATCTACTCAGGGCAAAATGCCTAACAGAGCAGGGCAGTTATTGTTGGCATTCACAGAGGGTAAACAGGGAAGCTTGTCTCCAAACAAACTATTTCAAAATGGAGAGCAAACTGCATCACATTCTGTAACTCACACCATGGAACCAATCTACCTGGGCACATTAAAGCCCACTCCACCAAGCATGGAGCAACCACCAATGCTTTCCTCAAAGGAGTCCCTACCCAAGCCATCCTATAGGTGGCCACATGGAAGTCAATGCATACCTTTACAAAACACTATAACCTAGGCAATGTCTCCAGGGCCAGAGCAGGTTTCACTGCCTTCCTGAAAAACCTTATTTCCTAGGGTCATATAGATGACCTACCACCCACCTGCTAGGTTTGAGAGACCTCTCAAGAATCAGTAGTTCAACACTGACTACAAAGAGCATAATGCAGCCTTGCACTAACACACTATAATTGTAGATGTTTGAGTAGATCAGTGTTGCAGTACGTGCCCTTCTATCTGCTGACTGCTTGTCTCCTCCTTACTGGATGCAACTGATAGAGATGTTCCCTCTTATCTCCATCATTCCCTCGGTTTCTCCTATGATCTTCTACCTTTCACTCAAATTCAGAGAAGTGGAAAGGTCATGCTGTCTTCAGGCATCACACTGCTTGGTCACTGACTAGAAAAGATGGCAGTGATGAATGCCTTTCTTATACCCTGACATCCAGATGTTGGCCATTGGTCATCTGCCTGCTAGGAAAGATGCAAGGATTCTGGAAATCAGGCTAGTTGCGGGCTTCTGCATAGCAGGAAGACCCATGAATCAGTACTGCAGCATTGATCTACTCGGACTTCTACAATTTTGGCTACGTATAACACAACTGCACTTTCTTATCCTATCTAACTTGTTTTGTAAACTATTGCAAAAATGTTGAACTCCCTCCCACTTGAAATTAGGTTACAAATAAACAAAATCAGCTTCAAAAATCAACTAAAATCGTTCCTCATCAAGTCTTGGATATGTACTTGCTCTGACCCAAGCTAACTCCTTCAAACTTTCGCTATCTAAAACATACTATAATTTACTATAATTTCAGTGACATACAACTCCACGTAATTCAAGCTATACCATTGTTCTTGGGACTTTGTATCAAGTTATTCTTCTGATGAATGTTATTATGCATAGCTCTGTCTAGAATATTTCAGGATTTTTCCTTTGTACTATTTATACCCATGTGTGTCATTTTTATGACAATTTTCGTTTGTTTCTTTTCTAAAATTTTGTATGTTGTTGGTTAATCATATTGTATTGAGATTTTCTCCCCGGGCCTCCACTGAAAATGGGTAGCCCTGCCCAGCTGGACTTTCCCAGTAAAACAAATGTAAAATGTTGAAGCTTCATAAACAGTTTGGCCAAATCTCATTGAGAAATTTCAGTAGATAATACGTAGTTTAGGTAATAAGGATGCTGAAAATGTTGCTATTTTAGGTTACACAGTCAGCAGATGAGAAACATATCTGAGGTACAGACAAAGCAGCATCAAGCTTACTGTTGCTTGCCAACAACCTCTAGTTGCCAAAAACAATGAAAATGTATCAGCATATCTCCCAAGAGCAAGAACCAGATGTGTCACTGCCATATAACTTTTCAGGTCACACATTTCAAAACAGGAAGCAGTATAAACACAAAGTGGCCATCCAGACTGTGAAATACTTCTCACAGCTGCAGTTTCATTCAGGAGAGGGTATAAAAAGATAGGTCAAACCATATATTTCTTCTTAATGTGGTACATGAAAAGCATTTACTGAATCAGAATGTTCTGATAGAGCTCAAAACAATTTATAAAAACATATTTGTCCAGTAATGCTGAGTATAAAACATAAGGGATAAGTGTAATATAAAAGAAATGCATATGGACCATAAAAAGCATCACACACCATAAGTGGACAAGTTGAAACAGTAATATTTGTGATACATAAAGACACATATGTCTGAACACATTCCACACTTTGTAAAGTGATTGTTCAGCTTTTTAGAGACACTGAGTCTGAGATGATAGACTAAAAAACAATGAAATAAAAGGTGGCAGAGACCTGTAAAAGCACTGCTATCATTATAACTGTTCAGACATAGGGAGACAGGCAGGCAGGAAAGCAGAGTCATATTTGACCAACACATATTACCTAAGGAATAAGTGAACACTCAAAAGAGTGTAGAAAAAATAAACTTATTAGATTAAAAAAAAAAAAAAAACATTTACACAAGAGGCAGTTTCCCCCTTATACCTCCTACTAATTATATATACTAACTCTGAGACTGCACAACAGCAGGGAAAGGACAAATTCCCAGACCTTCAGACCTTTTCTCTTTTCTGAGTGCTCATTTTTAGTATTTATACATATGTTGCAGATGGTGTGGGAGGCACAATCTGCCACAAGAAGGTGCAGGGGGCTTGGTGCACCCACAAAAAATGTTTATTTCAGTCATTTTAATGCTTCCTAATGATTGACACTGGACTAATAAGCCAAGATATGGTATCAAAGCTTAGAGGCTCTACACAAGACAGGTCCTTTCAACAGCTTAAATCTGATGAACTTGTGCCTAACAAGATTGCTGACAAACTTATGGAACAGATCCATTTTTATCGGAGTCTTCTATATGCATTATACATAATAAAAGAATGCACATAAAGTATATGCGTGAAAAGAAACAGCCCTTTGAAGTCATAAAAAAGTACTGCAATCTTACTGTGACAAAATATAATAAATGTATAATAAATCCTTCTGCCATCTCTTCTGTATGGCATAATATAGTCCTTTCAATTTGTTAATGCATCTCACATTAAACCTCTTTAATCAAGGTGGGCAGATTAATCTGTTAATTTAATTTTTTTTTAATATAGTGGCAAAGGCACCAATGCCTCCCATAATTAAGACTTTACATTTTATAACCCTAAGTAATATTAGTTATGACAAAGCTTATGAAACTTTGGATTAAGTTATAAAAAGTTTTGCTGTCTACCTTATTGTTCCCATTGAACCTTTACGATTTTTTTGCTGAGCCCATATAAATGATTACAAAAACAAATTCCAAAATATATGCAGCGCAGATTAGCTGCACCACTACTTATAGTTGTTATGAAATAATACATACATATGAAGGACTTTGCATTTAATTTTAACATGCATGTATATCAAATAATACAGCATACCTTATACACATCCTTTGCAATATTCTGGAGACTTCCATTCCAAAGGGCTCAAGACTGAGTACGGAACAGTACAACCAGCAACACACCTAGGGTAGTGGCAGTACTGAGGATATTGAATTTACTGTCGGGCATAACTTCAAATGTTAGCTTATAATAGATGTTCTGAAATTCTGGGAGGAAAAGAAATATAATACTGGTGGTATGAAGACTGTAGCAACACAGTCATGGCAATAATAGCAATTATACTACATGCACAGTGTTTTACTCTGCATGAATGTAAATGTGAAAATAAAAAATTCTAACAGCTTTACGTATATTAAATTCATAAAAAATTTCTAATTAGAAATATTTTACACTGTATTAAATGAAACAATTTTTTCTTTTTCATAGATTCATAGATATTCCATGTTCACTAAGTCCTACGATCATTCATGCCTTGCCAGTACCCTCCCTCGGGCCATACATCCATTCTCCAGTAAGGTCATACCAGCTAATCCCAGAACAGAATTGTGGATACTCATCCAGTCTTCTAAGTTATGCTTAAAGGAAAACAGTATGCAGGCAAAGCTTATTCCAGAGCTTTAATAGGTGTTGGGTTATAAGTATGTCCCTTTCCTATGCTTTATTTATCTTTTCTGAAGATTTAGATGGACTTGTGGAAATACGGGAAGTTCAGGACAATCAGATCTCATTGGTGAGTCAGAGACCTCCCCCTCAAAAGTCTGCAAGACACTGAATAAAGGGATATAGCTTCCAGTATGTCTTGCTAGTACAGGGACTTTAGGCCTGTGATCTTTATGGTTAGGAATCTTTGGGGTCTTTCTAATTGTCTGATATGTTTAGTGAGATACATCTTAAGGGGGTGTTACAGTCGATATTAGGCCTCATCAGTCCTGACAACAGTGTGTTCATATAATCAGGTACAGTGTTTAGGTCATTCGGCCATCAAAGAACACTGATTCCACAATATGTAGCATGTATAATATGTGGCATGTAAACCTTATAACCACCCAAATATCCAGGTTCCTTTTAAAACTACCAAAACTGAATTACAGAAGCTTAGAGTGAAATTGTTCTAACGTTTTACAATTTTAACAGCAATAAACATCTCTCAGATTTTGAGATTGTCTTATTTTAGTACAAATATCATATTCTTATGTTTGTACATTTTAATACATCTCCTAACCTTGATGCTTTACATAATTTCTAATATATAGGGTCACGAAAGATCTTATATACTAAGAACAACTTTCCAAGTATGTGCCTATAACATAGACTATACAAATTTAACAACTTACAACAAAGGCCATAATCCATAAATGTCTGTTTCTCTGTTCTTTTTGTAAATCTCCTTTGGACTCCATTTTTTTCCAATTGCCCCAGAGTATAAATTCACAAAGTGTTATTGTACTCCAGTAATGGTCTTATATAAGTTCTAAATACCAAAGTCAATATATGCTCATTCCTAGCAGATAATCTTCTTAATGGGTACCCCGTATATACTTAGTTGCCCTTATAGGATCATAGGTTGGTACTAGGCTATTGGCCCTAGGGCCTATACAAGCCTAGCCATAACAATTCCCTGGATATTTCTTCCCACAATATTTACTTCCATGTTTTTTTCTGTAGCAGGCTACTGAATAAATGTCAGGAAAATCCTACTAGGACAGTTAGATTTTATTTGGGGTTAATCAGAGTCTCTTTAATTGACAGCAGGTGTGTACCCAAGAAGACTGAATGCTGTAATCAAATCAAAAAGTGCTTCAACAAAGTACCAGCCCAAGGGTGTGCACACCTGTGCAACCAGCCTATTGAACTTTATTTATCTATATTTTTCCCCCAACAGACCTGTCCGCCCTTCAACCGAACCGTACAGGTCATGGGCCATATCAAAGGTGGGAAAAGCCCCAAAATGATTAATTGTGGTCTCGCTCTTCTCACATCACAAAAACCTGGCATTCCAACAGGGGTGTGTACACTTTCCACATCCACCGTACTTTCTACGACAGCTAAGGAAGTTCAACCTCCCACAGGAACTGTTGATTCAGTTCTATACAGCAGTCACTGAGTATGTCTATAGCTCAGTGTGGTTTGGATCTCCATCTAATCATGACAAAAATGTTAGATCAAATAGTCAGGTCTATCGAAAATATCATTGTGCTAGTGTGCCCTTTTTACAGATCCTAAACTATTCCAGAGTCATTAAAAGGGCAGGGAAGATCATCACCGACCCTTCACATCCAGACCACCATCTTTTTGAATTATTACCATCAGCTATGTGATCTAGATTGATATGCAACAAAACAAGCAGATACAAGGACAGTTCCCCCCCACGGGCCATCAAGCTCATAAATGGCTAGCTCAGCTTATTAGGCTGGGGTGTTCTTTTTCCCCCAAAGCCTCCGAGGATTTTGCAGTATTGTTTACATATTGTTAATATTGGTTTCTTCTAGAGGTTATTTCAGTATTTCTTGCACTGAGTTGGTTGCACCTTGTATGTATATAAGTTTACTTCTTTGTCTTGTTCGTAATAGTTGCATGCATGTTTGTTGTGTGTGTGTCATTTATGTAATGTATACTTGAACAATAAATGTGTTTGCTTATGAATAAACTGAGCAATAAATGGTACTGCTTTGTTACACAGCTAAAGATTTATCATCCGACTTCAGAAGCCAGCCTAAAAATGCTGTGGACTCCTTTAGTGGTCAGGATAGTGTTCACTTTTGTTTATGGCAGAAAAAGCAACCACCCTGGTAGCCCAATATTTCACAGGACTGTCTGGCAAGACTACATGAACCATGCATTTTTCTAAATAGGGGTAGAATTCCTAGTGAAGCCTGTAGCAGTGTAGTCTCAAGCGAATTCTGGTATTTCAGAGAAGGCCAGAGTCAACATGAAGTAGTGAGATTTTCCATAAGGTGCTTTTGAGAAGTTCACAGGACTTAGAAGTTTTACACTCAGACATCAATGGAAAAGGAGATATTAAAGGGGTAGCACAAAAGGTGCGCATTACCACATTTCCAAGAATCGGGCCAAGAATATGTTCTCTAGTCGTTTTAGTTACCCACTGCTCAGTTTTTTATAAATATATCATCTAGGATTTTTTGCACATATCCTACACTCAAGCATGGGTGCCACAGTTTACTGAAAGACATCCAATTTGCTAACAGGGGAGAATTCATAACACAGAGGAATACCGTATTACCATCGGGGTAGAAAGAATATGTTCTGTGAGAAGCTATTAGTTGACCATTAACCCTAGAGGGTCCTGTAGATAACAGTTTAGCTTAAGCCTCTACTATCTATCTGCCCACCAGTAACATACTCCTTGATAAACAGCGAGACTCACTATACCATTGGCAAATGTGATAAGGTTGGAAAAGTGCAAAGCCTTGGAATAGAGGGGATAGCCCATGTTTCAACACTAGAGACCTTTTCCAAATGCGGGGATGACCAAGCATCAGGCAGTTTGCTGATATTCAGACACTTTATTGTAACCCAATTAAAATTACTGGCAAGTTAGTTACATGCACTGCCTAAAAAAGACAATGGGAGGCAATATGCAGTAGCCTTGAAACAACAGGCTCAAGCCTATGTTGACACACATAGGACACCCCTTTGGAATTACATCGGTTATTTGACCAATCATCTTCAGGCATTATTGGTAGTGAAGGAAGCACTGAACTCAAGAACATTCTACCCGCATTCATAAGCATCCTTCAGGCTTCAAGTAACATTGTTCTGTCCTGCGCATGGCTATATTATTTGGCAACAGTTGAGTCTCCTAGCAAGTTTAAAAGGAGAACAAAAAAGAGGCTCATTGGACACTTACTGCATTCCATACAACCATGAGTAGGCAAATGTAGTTAAATAGTTCAAGGAGAAAAGACGTGCTTATTGGCAACAGCCAATACAAAAGTACCATTGACTATGACTTCACTGTGTAAAACTAGTTGCAACTGGTAGGCATGTGCAAGTGCAACAGATACCCAAAAGTGAAAATACATCAATGCAGACTGATTACACACCAATGCAGGTACAGTCAAAATGGCACAAAGGAATTGACATACACACTTTGTTAAAGACCTTCAACCACCGGACAGAAAATTCTCACTTAAAAACCAGCATCATGCCAGTTATGCTACAATAAGCACCAACCCTCTGATAGCAAGCAAAGAATGCTAATCAAGCAGACTGTGCTCCCTCCATAATGTAAATTATGCCAAGGAACACAAATATGCATGAACTTGAGCGGGGGTTACCAGACTTACAATTGCAAATCTCTTCTGGAAAAGGGAACAGCAGCCTTCCACTGTTACAAAAGTGTAGTGGAATGTTAAGGTAGACAGAACCCCCCTCCCGACTTTACTATGCACTCCCACTGTTATAAATATACTACCCTTCCTTCTTTTTCTCCTGATTGTCAACTGTGCATGTGTGACAAAGCCACAGATAGGAGGCCATGTGGTGTCATCTATTCAACTCCAAAGAGCCTTTCAAGTATCCCTGCTTGGGGCTTGCACAGTAACTATCCACTCGTGATTTAGTGGCTACCACTATACTACTGAAGAATTCCAATTCATTCTCATCCAAAACAAAACAATGTATGCATATCAGACTACTAATCTGGACGTATTGGCCTTACATTTCCATGTTAGTTTTTTTACCCCTGTGTTTGCCCATAAGTAACCCAGAGATGAGCAGAACAGGGATATGCTGGAACACTTACTTGTTGTCCCTATCAGTGAGGGTCACAGAGGCTAATTTGCTATTTCTTATTCATTCATCCAAAATTACATTTTAACAAGAGTAAGCACAGCACCCATTACCTACATATTCCTACAGGACATCTTAGTTGGGGTCCTGTACTCCTTTGTTCAGGTGAGGTGCTTTAAACAAATGGTATTCCCATTGGTGATTCAAGCAAGCCTTCTAATGGTATTAAAGGAGACCTGAAATATGCCTCATGTCTGTTCCTGGCCCTATAACCATGGGTATCCAAAAAGTTGAGTCAAACCTAGTGTCTAATTCAACGGTAATCCTAAGAGTAATGACACTGAAACAGTGACCTCGTACAAGTCTTGTTCAGCCAAAGTCAATATACGCACCAAGACTCCAACCTAAGTGCACTACAAACTGCAGGTTTGGGGAATAAAGAGACAACCATAAATGTACCCCAGATATGAAGAATCTGCTCCATTCCACACAGGAACGCCGTTTGATACACAGCATCAGCTGCACAAGCGTGAAAAGTGCGTGGATGTGGTGGGTGAAGAGGAAAGCTACGTGGTGACCCACTCTGAATACGACAAAGAGGAGAATCATACCAATGAACAAGACAAGTCTGGCATGGATTAGTTCGGGGGAAAGGCGGTAAATATAATTTCATGGAGAAATTGAAGTTTATTAACCCACCAGATGCACAGTAGCAAGCCCCGCCCAAACCCCACCTGCGACAATTTTGACTGCACCGCCCACCGTTTGATTGAAAGATGCCACCAAAACACTAGGTAATATAGACCTACAAACAGATAAGCAAAATTATAAAGAAAATACAGAAAACATACGTATATATGTATAACAGTAATTATATGCTTATTGCAAAATACTTGTGTACTGTTTGATTGTTAAGGGGGTGTGTTTATATTATGAATTTTGTATCTGTTCTGGCAGAACTTCCAACTACAGTATATTGTAAGTTAGCAGCCACCCTCCCACACATTGAAGTGTATTAACCCACCAGATGCGCAGTAGCAAGCCCTGCCCATACCCTGCCTGCGACCATTTTGATTGCACCGCCCACCGTTTGATTGAAAGATGCCACCAAAACACTAAGTAGTATAGATCTACAAACAGATCAGCAAAATTATAAAGAAAATACAGAAAACACGTATATACGTATAACAGTAATTATATGCTTATTGCAAAATACTTGTGCACTGTTTGATTGTTAAAGGGTTATGTTTATATTATGAATTTTGTATCTGTTCTGGCAGAACTTCCGACTACAGTATGTTGTAAGTTATCAGCCACCCTCCCCCGAAAGCAATGATCATGATTTTTAACAATGTATTTTTTGGTTTTGTGTCGAGTAACCTGTTTACACATTTGATGTTGGTTGCTTGTAGTACAGATGGCTTTAAAACTGCAGGGAGGGATTTGAAATTTAATGTTTAAGATGTTTTGGTATAGGATGTTCTACTGAGCCCAAACTTCGTTCCGACATATATTTATCTTATTTGCATTTTACAAAAACAGATCTTTCTCTGTTTGGCAGGTTGACAGGAGAAAGGATTTCATGTCTCAGATCGTGTGTGTAGTGTAGTTAAGTCGTTTAAGTGTGTTTTTTGATAGGAACTCTGTAATTTGTACTCCTCAGCTCCAAACCAGTGAAGGTTTCAGTTCCCTTGTTTAGTGTTATTTGGTAGAGTTTTCAGGTGACTTAATGAGTAATGGTAATATGGGAGTCTGGGGACAGACAGTAGCTTCCAGGAGCATGCATCCCCTCTAGTTGATTTTTTTTTAACAGACATGCTAGTAAAATATGACCAGAAGTAGGGTCTCCCACTTTTCTCCAACAGATGTATGATGTACAGACTGTTAAATCACTTGAATAACCCTAAATACAGAAAACATTATACATATAAACGTATAACAGTAATTATATGTAATGTGAAAACATTTATAACCTTTCTGCTACATGACAAGGATTTACCGTTACATTAGCACTGTGTGTCAATCACGGCACATTGCAGTTGTTAATCTCCGCCCTTCCGCATGTCAATCATGGCGGGCACGCCCATTCCTGTGCAAACTCAGTGGTGGGTTAATACACTTCAATTTTGCCAGTTTCACACCTACACGGTCACTGATGGGAGAGCACCTTCCAGAAACACTGGAACAAAAGGCAAATGTACAACTGTAACTACACTGCGATAACAGAGCTATATATTTCACACCTACATCGTCACTGACCGGAGAATGCCTTCCAGAAGACAAAAGGCAGACATACAAGTGCAGCAACTACACTACACAGTTCTGCAAACTTCCGGATCACCACGTAACAGCTTCACGATCGCTTGTGTAAAGCATTACTGTAAGATAAACACCCTATAATTAAAAAATTCAGCAAACACAAATCATGGCCGGTCCCCTAAATCACAAAAGTTGATAAAAGCTACATTTTGAAGTCCCACTCATTTCTGAACACTGCTGCGCTTTAATCCAATCCATGGGAATAAGCCTGTGCACTGGAATTTTCTGGACAGCCACCCACTAAGTGTGCAACAAGCCTAAACTTGCCCACGATCCTGTTCCAATAACAGGACCGATGCACTTCAGTTCAAATAGTTGCTAGGATGGTTAATCTATGGTGAATGATCAGCAAAACTCGGTGACAGAAAGTTGTGTGTCGTTCTTACTCAGCTACAGCTGAGCCAACAAAACAATGTAGTCCCCCCCCAAAAGGTCCGCAGGCATGGAGTGAGAACTGATTTACAATTTTGTAAATTACACCTCTCAACATATACAGTCCAAAGCCATTTTGATGCCACACGGCTGTACAGCTTTCTATCCATTAAACACGACACATGTTCCCAAAACTCAACTACCATTAAAAACTGGAAAGACAGTGCTGGTTCCTGCACCGGCAACAGCGTAGCCATCTTAACACAAGAGGCATTCTCAAGTGTGCTTGCGGCTACCCAGAAAAATAAACCAGTGAAAGCCCCACACAACAGGGAGAAAAAAAAAAAAAAACACCCATTTCTGTTTAAGCAATCCACAGCAAAGAATAAGCAACCCAGCCCCATTAGGCAACCAGCACAGATGATCAGCATCATTGTCTCACACAAGGTTGGGAGGTATAGTCACCTACAAATGAGGGCAAAACAACTGGCATATCCATCACACACGTCCACGATCATAAGTCAATTGTTGGATTGGGTGAAAAGAAAGCCTCTACCTCATTACTGGCCAGTTACACGGTGTCCTATCATCTCATCAGTGCTGCTACTGTCGCCATCTGAAGTTAAAAGATCTGTCGCCACAACTAGACATACTACTGAAATATCAACATGTAGTGCATTTGTCAGCAGCAAAGTTAACACTACACACTGCGATTCACAACTAGTCTCACCCATCTTTTTTCACTCTACAAAAGGCACAAAAAGTATTCTGAAAAACCGGCTCAAAGGCCACCACATAAAACATGGAGCCATTTTCAAATCTACAGCAACAGCTCCCGCCCAAGCAAGAAGCAAAATTTGTTTTAACAAAAGCAAATAAGATAGACGTTACTTACTGAAATTTGATCTGCATGAAAAAAAGACAAGTCAGATGTAATAAGTATGCCCAAGTTTTTATATTCCTGTACCTCATTTAATGAGGAAGACACCAAATATACAGGAACCGCTGGGAATCTGTTTGAAAAATACATTATCTCACACTTGTTTAGACTAAATATTGAACCTGTTTCCAGTGCCCACCAATTTAGAGACTGTAAGTAATTATTTAACTCATTTTCATGAGATGGATTTTGAATTAACAGACCAGTCTTGCAATCATCAGCATACTTATTAACCCAGAATTTATTATTCTAGGGTAATTAAGCAAACACCATATTGAACAGGACTGGTCAAAGACAGAACCCTGAGGTAGTCCAGCATTAACCTGTGAGTAATCAGAATAATAATGTTGTATTCTTACACATTGTTGTCGTCCATGTAACCAATTATCAATCCACCTTACAATGTACATTTTAACTTTATGTTCCTGTAAACGTTTAGTAATAAGCTGGCAAGGTAAACTGCCAAAGGCTTTTGCAACATTCAGAAAAATAACTCCAGGGTATAGACCTAGATCCAACGCCATAGTTATCTGTTTATAAAACTAATCAATTTACTAAGAGTAGATCACCCTTTTATGAAACCATGTTGATTAATGTCAAATATTTCTATGTTTCCTTCTGATATCTCAATAAGATCTAATAGGCATCTCTCAAAAATTGTCCCAACAAGGAAGTTAAATTGATGGGTCTAAAATTACTGTTTTGATCCTTTGAGCCACATTTATGAACTGCAGTTACACAGGACAGTTTCCAGGCTTCTAGAACAGTTCATAATTCTAACAGTTTATTAAATATTAAACTTAAGGTAGCTAAAATAGTATTTTTTTTTAGAATTCAGTAACTAACTTAGTATGAGATCAGGGCCCATAGAAATAGTATTTTTTAACTTGGCAAGTACTCTTGTAATATTCATTCCTGTTATCACGTGGCATGACCCAGTTACAAAATAGCTGTAGACATTATCATTAACATACTATCTCACCAAATGCTTGAGAAGAATAAATTAAATCGATTAGCAATTTTACTAGCTCAGTAATTTCCTTACCATTAAGTAATAACATAGGCAATGAAAAATTATTGCTATTAATTTAATTTATATATTTATAAAAAAAAACTTTTTATTTGAGATATAGCAATAACTGATGACTGTGTGGCATATTGAAGATTTACCCCCAGTTGGTGTAGTTTAATCATAAGGGTGGTTAAATAAAGGCAACTGTGGGTAAATCTATATTATACAACAACCCCCATTAATATTCCAAAACGTGCATGCTGATTGGTCATCGTGCACATCGTAAATCAGACTTATACTAATGGAAAAAGGTCCGGTCGCTTCAGTGATTTGTCGGAAAGAAACAGTCACTAAATGATGACACACTTTTTAGTTTCAGAGTCTTTCATTCAGAGTAATGCTTTTCTAATGGATAGCAATTAAAAAAAAAAAGTTTGGCCGCTCAATGATGCTTTTGCGGCTGGACTTTTATACTCTCGATTTACAATGGGCACGCTGGTTGGGATGACCAATTAGCATCCTCTTTTTTGAATGCTGTTTGCCAGGCATTATAAAATATTAATTAATTCATTCTCAAAACATGTTTTAGAGTTAGTAATTCCCTTTTTCGAGTTCTTACACGATACTTTAAGTTTCTTTGTGTTCATATTTGAAGGGAACTTTGTTAAGCTTTTTAAACTCTCCTTTTTCATCTTGTTCAATCTCAAAATCTCTTTGTTCCACCAAACTGGGAAAAAGGAAAAGAGGTGTTGTCTCTCTTTTGTTTTACCGTAGTAGTAACTCCCTCCTGAAGCAGCTTCTCCAAAATAATATATCCAAAGCAACTATTCGTTCTACCAGCTATAGTCATCCAGTCACATCTCACATAATGCTCAGCAAAATCTAACTTTACATATTCATATGTTTTTAAATGCATGCTTCAAACTAATGGCATCGATTACAAATGTGAGATAGTTATGATCTGATGACCCAAATGGTAGAAGTATCTTTATAAACTGAGTTAGTTAGTACATTAGACAATATGAGGCCCAATATATTTTTTCCTCTGGTATTGAATTTTACCAGTTGAGTCATTCCATAGTATGAGATGAGATCAATAAATTCTTTAGCAAAGTCAGAGCTAGTACACAGTGACTCTCAACATATTCCATGGTAATTTAAATGATCCAATAATAGTTAGCAAACTTTAATATTCAGGCAGTCATCTAAATTATGTAAATATTCCTTATGCAAAGTATTGTCCATATTTAGTGTATGATATGACAGTACTATATATAGCTGTCTTGTTGTACCTGTATGAATCCATCAGTCACTGTCTCATAAATGGGCATATTATTAAACAGGGATGATCGGACAGAGCTATACACCAACAAATCTACCCCGTCACCTCTTGAACCTAATCCATCAGTCACTGTCTCATAAATGGGCATATTATTAAACAGGGATGATCGGACAGAGCTATACACCTACAAATCTACCCCGTCACCTCTTGAACCTTGCCCTAAGCATTCAGATTTAACAAAGTCTCTTAAGTGAAAAAGAGAAGAATCCCGACCTTCCATTATCACTGAGATTTTATATTGTTCTGCCACCATTAAACGCCTTAATTTGGTAAACTTATTTCCTGAGCTTCTAGCATTACTTAAAAGACACTTTACTGGTTCCTGTGTAAGTTTACATTCCCTTTCTGTTCTAATACTAAAAAGGATGCAACAGGTGCAATGGGTACTAGCCATGAAGCTTGTCCCATAGGTACTTAGGTGAAAATGGCCTTGAACAAATAGCCGATAATCATGAAAACTCTCTTCCCAGTATTTTAATAATTGTACATTTAAACATCAATGAAGATGATCTTAACCAATTATTAAATGCCTGAGTCTTACTGCATAAGTATTCTGTCCAAGAAAATGATGGAAGAGTCTCAGTCAAGATATAATGGGCATTAGTCTTTTCTATATATTCTATTAGACTCAACATTATGTTCATCATATGCTTCAGGGGGTGTGTGTTTTAAATCATTAGTCCCTACATGTATTACATATTATAGACTATATGCCAGTTTCACTAGCCTCAGTCTTTGTAAAAGCTGAATACTGTCCACCAATCTCAACCCCAGGAGACCAGATACGGTAAGACAGGACTTATCCATTATTTATAGTTCTTTAAAAATATGTTTCAGCATTGAGTCACCCAAATGTAGCACTTCGTGTAATTTGGGTACCCCTAAAGTTGTTATCTTTTCACTGTCTTTAGCATCAACATAATGTAATGTATCAAGAGGTTCTGTCTGACTTATTCTTTTAATACATCTCTTGACAGTAACGTTCTTATTACATGCATCTGATTCAGGTACCAATAAAACTGAAGGAGAATTCTCTATAGTCACACAATCTAAATTTACAATACAATTGTTTCTAACTTCACATAACGCCTATCATTAACTTACCTTTTGTTCTTAGATAAAATGACTTGCAGGTATAGACACACAGGCCTATGTTCTTGTACAAATGAACTTGAATCAACACTATCCGGGGGGGGACATGCGAGTCAACTGAATTGAGGTCAGCTACGGAATTACTTTCTCCATTTTCTATGTCAACTACCCCATCAGACGTACTTAAATCTAACTGGAGTTTAAAAATAACATACACAACCTGCTTCTCTTCCTTGTCACATTCAGTATTTTTATTCTTTTTTGTAATACAATGTCTTGTCCGCTTCTTTATTTTCTTACCCTTAGCTTCTTTCTTTATTGGAGAATCTGACTTATTTAAACTCCCATTCACACTGTTATCCAAAAGAAATTTCTGAGTAACATTCTGTTAGGGCAATCCAAACACTCATAAGTCAGTTTCCAATCAATTAATTATTCAGAAATCATAGCAAATTCTTTACTAAAATGACACATACAAGAATCTTTATTATTATCACTAAAGGACTTGCTAGCAATGAACTTCAAAAGTTCAGTAGTTTAGTGCAAGATAAACAAGTATTAGCTTCACCTTGCTTATAATACCCTTTACAATGCAGACATTCTTTGATATAATTTGAATTTATAAGGTCTTCCTAAACATACAACCTTAGTGAATCCATGTTTCACTGAATGTTTAATAAATAAAGTATATACTTAAATTCCTTAAAAATGAAGTATAACAAGTTTTATTCATTCAATCAATTAATCACTCGTCACGTAGATGCAAGCACCCCTCTTCCCAAACGAGAGATTTTAAGCAGTACAAGCTCCTGTCTGATTGGATGGGCTCCAATAACATGAACAACCTTTCTGGAAGTTAAAAATAAAACAAACAACTGTCACCCTGTTTTTCCTAAAAGGACAAGAGGTAAGACAGAAAATAATCATAAAAAAGCACCAGCTTTTTGCCCTCAGCTGAGAACATGAGTCCCAAACGTGTACTTGCGTCAAGTCACTGGGAGAGAGATTTTAAGCAGTATAAGTTCCAGTCCAATTGGATGGGAGCATTCACTGGCCCTAATAGCATCAACAACCGTCCAGGAAGTTAAGAAAAAAAAAAACAAAACAGGTGTTACAAAGGCAGATAGTGCCACCACAGCTATCTGGAATTTTGTAAATAATTATGTCATTTGTGAATATCAACATGATTTATATAAGATGCTTGTGCTGCAAATGTATTAGAACTGTATGTTCTAATCTCAACACTGGCATCTGTGTCTGTGTGTTTGGGTGAGAATCATATCCTGTGTGGGTTATACCATTTTGATGTGTGTACCAACCATGCCTGTTTACCACCTCCCAATGTTATTACGTTATATAGCGTGTTAATGGCATCTGCCTCACATGCAGCATGTTAAAGTGTTGTACAGGCCATACCAGTCATCTGTACAGATGTCTACTGAATATCCAGATGTGTGCAACCTGGTCTGTGTCCTCTAACAATGGCCATGTATGTGATATCATTACCAAATAGGTCACAGTTACTGTAGTGACACACATGCCAGCATCAGATATCATACCTGACTAAAACATCATGCTGATACAATGTATGTTACCCTATCACTTCCCCACGCTTGTAGGAGCAATAAATGACTCCAGTTGCTATTTCTGGTGGGTTATCTCACCATCCATGAAGGCATTGACAACATTACGTATTATAAGAGGTAGTGGGTTATGTCCCATGCATATAATCTATGTGGGGCATGTCATGTGTATATAGCACTATAGTACATTAAAGTGGATATGTAGGTTTACGAATCTGTCCATTGCCAACTGTTTGTGTTACTGTATGCACATCCCCTGTGTCAGTGTTTACTGTGTGTATGTGAAGAATATACCATTTTGTCTTCCTGTTCCACCCTATGAACTCAGGAATACATGCTACAAACCTGTCATACACAGTACCATGCATGCCCTCACCAACTGCATCAGGTTTGATTATATGGGAAAGAAATGGCAGGGGCAACAGATGCTGACACATGAATCTTCTGTGGTCAATCTAATGGCTACGCTTGTGAGGGACCTACTGACAGTACTCCAGTAACCTGTTCCATATGTATGAGCCTGTGGTACTACACAACACTGAGGTGATATGTCTGAAGGCTACCTGTCTGTGACGAGGGGTATGTATGCAAGGTCACATTGTCTGACAACAGTGTCTGTCACACATTGTTGCATGCATACACACCTGGTAAACGTACATATAAAGCTGTATCTTGGCTATGAAATGGTTGGTGTATTTCCATTCTGCCATACTCCATGTTGGTAATGTCTGCAGGGCCACAGCCTGCAGACAGGAATACACCTGGAGCACAAACAGAATACAACATGTCACACTACAGTCAGTCAGTGGTACTAACAGAAATAATGCATCATGGCTAACTTACACCTTTATATGTACCCATAACAAATGCAAGCAGACAGCACCTTACACAGTATTATATAGCTACACTGTACTATATTCACCCTGTGCATCAGACCCATATTAGCATGTCCCTGCATCAATAGTATGGATGACAGGGATGTGGCACAGATATCATCATATGCATAGGGTGTGGTGTGGGTTTGCCAGAGGCCTAGGCTGGGCCATACGGTTGACATCATGTGTGTGTGTGTTTGGAGGGCTATCTTACAGATGGGCTGTGCAGAGGTGCTGTGTGTGTCTAGAGGTGACCTGCCTGTGAAACAGATGTGTGTGTGTGTATGTATGCACACAGTCATGCCATGTGGCTGCCCTACACAGGGGTATGTTGGACAGCTGTGGAATGTACATGACAGGGTGTCCAGTTCACCATTTCTGGCCATGGACATGGGAAGTGGTCTTGCTAGGGGTCTCACTGGCACCACCAGGCCCAAGGCCAGATGCAGTACTGCTTCCCGATGGTGACTGCTGTCTGCTGGATCTGTGTCCCTGACAAGACCAGCCAGGACCAAGTGCCAATGGCCTGCTCTGTTGTGATGTGGACAGCAACCCCCCTTCAATAGTGTTGGTGTCACTGCCACTAGGGGAGTGTGAAGGTGCATGGCCCCATAGACTTTCAGCTGATGTTGGTGCTGACCTATGCCCACGTGGCCAAAGCCAATCTCCTACCACACGCTCTAGCACAAACATGTCATGGTCTAGGATTGTCAAGGTCTCACCCCACTGTCTATTCACAACCTCAGTATTTTGATGTGTGGCCTCGACAAGGTCATGTATGTCGCCACGTAAATTAGGAAGAGTTGCATCCAACACCCTGATTATTTGTCTGGTGTTACATTCACTACATGCCTGTGTATCCTTGACAGCCCGAAACATCCTTCTGGTGACACCTGCTGTGGCACTTGTGACAGTGACTTGATGAGCAGCAGTCCTCCTGTGAGCACCCCTGCCCATCCAACTTTATAGGATCTCATCTGCACTCTGGTTATGGCCAGTGTCTACACTCACATCTGTCATAGTCACCACACTAGCCTGTTCCATGCCACCACCTGCCATCTGTCCGTCATCTGTGGCTGCTGGGGACAGGGCATGTGTGGGCATTGTGACTGTGTGCAGGGACATTGTGGATAACTGTAGGATGCCAACTGATGGCACATATTCAGCCCCTGACAACCCCACTTGTGCCTGACTATGACCATCATTATTGTCAGAGTCTGCAGAGACACTGACATCAGATTCTGAGTAGGAGGGACCAGGATCACTATGTCCACCTGTGGAGGGAAGACAACATATGTAAATTAATACTTGCACTATAATATGTGCACACACACGCTCGCACACACACACACACACACACACACACACACACACACACACACACACACACACACACACACACACACACAATTACTGTTCACCTGTACAGTGGCAACTCCTACAGAACATACCTCTCAGCTGTGCAGAGTGTCACTGAATGTCTACATGTGTGGCTCATATTTCTGGTCTGTTCTTCATAAGTCCTGTGTTTGTCTGACACATTACTGGGATGATTTGAAGACTGGTATCACTAGTTAATGATGTATTTTGAGTTTCACATTTAAAAACCTGCAGTACATGTGTGTTACAACAGAATCAGTTACACTAACAACCTTCTAATCTTACAGTGGATATTATAAGTGTAGACACCCCTGTTAAATTGCCAGGTTTGTCTGATATAACATGAGACCACAGAAATCATGTGGTAACATTTCCTACCTTTAATGTGACCTATAACTTGTGCAATACAATTGAAGAACAAACACATCGGTTAGGGGTAACATATATAAAATGAAATACGTACAATAGGCTGGTTACATGACTGTGCACACCCTTAAAGTAATACTTTGTTAAAGCACCTTTTGATTTCATAACGGCAGTCAGTCTTCTTGGGAAGGTGTGTAGCATGGCACATCTCGACGTAGCAATATTTGCACAATCTCCCTTGCTGAAGCCCTCCAGCTCTGTCAGATTGCAAGGCCATCTCTTCTGCACAGCTCTCTTCAAGGCACCCCACATATTTTCTATTGGATGTATGTGTGGACTGTGGCTGGGCCATTCCAAAATGTTGATTGTCTTCTGATGAAGACATTCTTTTTTGGATTTGGACGTATGGTTTGGGTCATTGTCATGCGGAAAGGTGTACTTCCTCTCCATCTATAGCTTTCTAGCAGACACATGAAGATTTTTGGTATTTGGACCTGTTCATAATCCCCTCCACCTTAGCTAAAGGCCCACTTCCAGCTTACAAACAGCAATCCCAAAGCAGGACACTGCCATCACCATGCTTCACCATGGGGATGGTGTTCTTTTGGTGGTGCACAGTGTTGGTATTGTGGCCAAAAAGTGCAACCGTGGTCTCCTTACACCACAATACATTTCCCCACATGCTTTTGGGAGACCTGATGTATTTTTCTTGAAAAATTCACCAGACCTGGATGTTGTTCTGTGTGAGAAAAGGCTTCCATCTTCCAACCCTACCCCATAGGCCAGACATGTGGAGAATATGGGAGACTGTTGTCACATGCAGTACACAACCAGTATCTGCCAGGGATTCCTGCAACTCATTTAGTGTTGCTGTAGGTCTCCTGACAGCCTCCCCGACCAGTTTGGGTCTTGTCTTTTCCGCACATTTGGAGGGATATCCAGTTCTTTGCAATGTCACTGTTGACCCATATTTTCACCAACATTTGATGACTTGTCTTTACTGTGTTCCATGGTATATGCAATGCTGTGGAAATGTGTGTGTACCCTTCTCTGGGCTGATACCGTTCATAAATGAGATCCCTATTCTGCTTTGTAAGCTGTATGTGAGCTATGGCTGTTGCTGTAGCAGGCAACTGAGTAAATTTAGGATCATCCTGGTAGGACATCTGACCATTATTTGATGTTAATCAAAGAGTCTCTGTAATTGATGGCAAGTGTGTACCCAAGAAGATGTAATGCTGTAATTATATTGAAAGCCTCTTCAACTCAATATTAGCTTTAGCCTGTGCACATGTATGCATCTAGCTTCTTGTACATTTTTTACGTGTCATAATTGTTCCTCTAACAGATTTGTTTGTTTTACAATTGAATTGTACAGGTTATAGATCACATGAAAGTTTGAAAGGATTTGGAAATGTTTTATTGTGCTCTCGGTTTTCTATATCACATATACCTGACATTCTAACAGGTACACACACACACACACACACACACACACACACACACACACACACACACACACACACACACACACACACACACACACACACACACACACCATTTATATGGACTGTATAACATTAATTTATAAAATATGTCCCTAGTTTTGAGCCTTTGTCCCCCCATTTTGTCAGTCTTTGTCCAGATTTCTTACAATGACAGGTTCTGAAGTATGCTACAGACATGTGACATCTCCTGCAAATAGGCCCCTGTGATGACCACTGTGATGCAATGCCATTAACCCCACCACAAGTGAACATGCAGATATTGTAATATGGCTGAGAGTAACAGTTGTTTGCATGGTCAAATGCATGACCTTAACATGCCTGGGGTACTGGTGAGCCACAACAGGAAAATCCCATACTCACCAGCTTCAAACTGCTGTCCCACATCCAGACCAGAGGGACCTATGTAGTTGTGGGGGAGAGGTATTGTCAGCACACTCATATTTGGCATTGGTACAAGATGGATGCTACTTTTCTGCACATGTACAGTACAAGCTCTGATAATACACAATTTGCTGTCCTTCACCATAGATGTGCACTTGTGTGCATTACTAAACCTCACCCACAAATGCAGTTTGAACTGATATATGCATCTAGATACTCTATAGAAGACAGTATGACTGCTACATATGATTAAATTGATATGCACTTTGCCCTTACCTGGATGCTCCTCACCTGTTACCTGGTGCCACCCCCCTCCATGACTTGTGTTTCTTGTATTGGCTGTTGTGTGGGTGCTGGCCCACAGTTGGCAAAGAGCTCCTCTGTTGTCATAAGTGGGGCCTGTGTGACTGGACACCTATCTGTAGCAGTACGGTCCTTGGCCAAGGCAGCAGCCCTTTGCTGGGCATGATGTATCAGTTCAGTTGCCTTATGCCTGACCTGATCATATGGTGGCCCAAGGTGTTAACTCTGTGGACAAGGTTGTCCCACAGGGCAGTCCGCTCCCATAGATTTTATCGACTATGGCCGAACATCACCCTATGGTGCTGGATTATGGCACTAGTGATGGCTGAATTTTCAGATGCAGTATATGCTGGCTGCTGCTGCATGTCACCTGGAAGACATAAACAGGGAACACACATTACAGGACCTCAGACATTGCCCAAAGTTATTTACAGAGTCAGCACATTAACATTGCCTATCATTAGCCACCACTTACAACCACATCATACCCCTGTCATCTATCAGCACAGTATGAAACTGCATTGCACTCCTGGTCCTGATGTGTTATGTTCCTCCCAATGATGGCCAGTACATTGCATAAACCACCATTCATCATTCACATTTGTGTATAGGGATGACAGTGGCCATCTTCCTTGAAGATGGGATGTCAGTGGTGCTCAGGTTTTGCTTGCATACATTGTGTAATGGAGCTAGAAGCATATGCCTGAGTTCATGTAGGATGCAGACAGGAATGTTATCAGCTCCCATAGATACTTGCGTTTGTTGACTTTGATTAGACAGTATGCACCTGCTCCCTGATGATGAGGGGAGGGGTTCAGGTGCTGTGCATATCCACCTATACTGATGGTGAGCCAGGGGGCGATGTTTGCCCTAAACCTGTCTGCAGCAGGTTGGCTATAGCTATGATGTGTGTGTATATGGTGTGATTGACCACCATTACAGGGTGGGTTGGGTTGTTGCCTCTGAGACTGCAGACATAAGTGAAGATGGCCTTGTGATTGCCCTTGGTGGATGTGTCCAATTGGTACTCATCGTTAGCCTTACAGTAATCCACCTGTGACCTTATATACTCGTTCAGACAAAGGTTGACTTGCTGCCAAGTTGGTGCCTACTCCTACTTTGCCCTGTACAGCCAATATAGCAACCGATTATGTGGTTTATGTATTGCTGCTTTCCAGCAAAGAGGATTACTCTACCTTGGTGGAGGCAGGTTTTACATGTAAGGAGTTGCTAAGGCCATACAGCTATGTGGGTGGTCATATAGCTGTTTGTAGTAAGCATGGACACAAGGTCATAACACAGCTGGATACCTCTCCAATAGTAGGCATGGACACAAGGTCATAACACAGTTGGACACCTCTCCAATTTCAACCTGATAATCATGCTTATTCTAGTACCCACGTATGTGCCAGGGCAATGCAACAACCAGTAGCTGTAGAAATCTAACTCTGTTGAATGTACAGAAACTAAGATCACACGTGTGTACAACATGTACAGCTTATTTACCTGCCATTTTGCATCCCATGTCTGTTGTTATGAGGTGGCCAGGTATACCTACTCATGCAAGTAGGTGCACAGGTAATACCTGATATACATTTCTGGTCTATGTCGGTATGGCACACTGTATTTACACTCTTGTTGCTCAGTCATTCCTCTCAACCTGTTAGAGCAGGACATCTGTAGGATGCCACACATGCATGGAGGTAATGGGCCATACTTAGTGACACTTTCTTAATATTGCTGTAACATACTTAAGTCATTTGATAGCATAGTAGCCTTTGCATTCACAGACATACCCTGGAGGATGTCCAACACTCATATGGCAGGAAGAGAGGTGAAAGGCTAGGAGTGTGGTAGTGAGGGTAGGAACCTTTAAAGTTGGCAGTATGACTGGTATAGGGACAGAGCTAGCTGATATGATGTACAGAAGGAAGGTTGATATAGTGTGTGTGCAAGGGACCAGATGGAAGGGGGTAAGGTAAGGCTAGGTGTATCAGAGTTGGCTCCAAATTGTTCTATCATGGTGCGGATGGGTGGAGAAATTGTATAGGGGTTATCCTCAAGTAACAGTATGCCAAGAGTGTTTTTGGAGATGAAAAGATTATCAGATAGAGTAATGTTTATGAAGTTGGAAATTGATGGTGTAATGATGAATGCTGTTAGTGCATATGTTCCACAAGTTGGGTGTGTGATGGATGAGAAAGAAAAATTTTGGTGTGAGTTAGATGAAGTAGTGATGACTGTACCCAAGGGTGAGAGAGTGGTGATTGGAGTAGATTTCAATGGGCATGTTGGTGAAGGGAACAGAGGGGATGAGGAAGTCATGGGTAGGTATGGTGTTAAACAAAGGAATGCAGAAGGTGAGATGGTAGTGGATTTTGCAAAAAAGATGGACATGGCTGTGGTGAAAAAGTATTTTAACAAGAGGGAGAAGCATAGGGTGACATGCAAAAGTGGAGGAAGATGCACACAGGTGGATTATATCCTATGCAGGAGGGCCAGTTTGAAGGAGATTGGAGACTATAAAGTGACAGGGAAAGTGCAGTTAGGCAGCATAGAATGTTGGTCTGTGGGATGACGTTTGTGATCAAGAAGAGGAGGAGGAGTGTGAGGGCAGCACCAAGGATCAAATGGTGGAAACTGAAAAAGGTTGATTGTGAGGTTGAGTTCAGGGAAGAGTTATGACAGACACTGGGTGGTAGTGAAGAGTTACTGAATATCTGGATAACTACAGCAGAGCTAGTAAGGGAGGTGGCTGGAAAGGTGCTTGGTGTGACATCTGGACAGAGGAAGGAGGACAAGGAGTCCTGGAGGTGGAATGTGAAAAAACAGGAGAGTATACAAAAATGAGTTGTTGAAGAAGAAGTGGGATTGTCAGGGAGGTGAAGAAAGTAGAAGAGTATAAGGAGATGAGGTGCATGGCAAAGAGAGAGGTGGTGAAGGCTAAGGATGAGGCATATGAAAAGTTGTATGAAAGATTGGACACTAAGGATGGAGAAAAGGACCTGTATCAGTTGGCTGAACAGAGGGACCGAGCTAGGAAAAATGTGCAACAGATAAGGGTGATAAAGGATAATGAGGGAAAAATATTCACAAGCAAGGATAGTGCATTGAGCAGATGGAAAGAGTACTCTGAGGGGCTGATGAATGAAGAGAATGAGAGAGTGAGAAGGTTGGATGATGTGGGTATGGTGATCAGGAAGTGCAATGGACTAGCAAGGAGGAAGTAACGATAGCTATAAAGGGGATAAAGAAGGCAAAGGCTGTGGAAGCATGGAGGTGTTTAGGAGAAATGGCAGTGGAGTTTTTAACCAGATTGTTTAATGAAATCTTGGAAAGTGAGAGGATTTGTGAGGAGTGGAGAAAAAGTGTTTCGGTACCGATTGTAAGAATAAGGGTGATGTGCAGAGCTGTAGTAACTACAGAGGGATAACACTGATCAGTCACAGCATGATGTTATGGGAAAGAGTAGTGGAAGCTAGGTTAAGAAGGGAGGTGATAATTAGTGATCAGCAGTATGGTTTCATGCCAGGAAAGAGCACTACAGATGTGATGTTTGCTCTGAGAGTGTTGATGGAGAAGTACAGAGAAGGTCAGAAGGAGTTGCATTGTGTCTTTGTGGACTTAAAGTAAGCATATGACAAGATGCCTAGAGAGGAGTTGTGGTATTGTATGAGGAAGTCAGGAGTGGCAGAGAAATATGTAAGAGTGGAACAGGATATGTACAAGGGTAGTGTGACAGCAGTGAGGTCTGCGGTGGGAGTGATAGATGCATTTAAGGTGGAGGTGGGATTACATCAGGGATCAACCCTGAGGCCTTTCTTATTTGCAGTGGTGATGGACAGGTTGACAGACAAGATCAGACAGGAGTCCCCATTGACTATGATGTTTGCGGATGACATTGTGATCTGTAGTGCGAGTAGGGAACAGGTTGAGGAGACCCTGGTGAGGTGGAGATATGCTCTAGAGAGGAGAGGAATAAAGGTCAGCAGGACTAAGACAGAATATATGTGTGTGAATGAGAGGAAGGATAGAGGAATGGTGAGGGTGCAGGGAGTAGAGTTTGAAAAGGTGGATGAGTTTAAATACTTGGGATCAACAGCTCAGAGTAATGATGAGTGTGGAGGAGAGGTGAAGAAGAGCATACAGGTAGGATGGAAAGGCTGGAGAAGAGTGTCAGGAGTGGTTTTGACAGACGACTACCATTAAGAGTGAAAGGGAAGGTCTACAGGAGGGTAGTGAGACCAGCTATGTTACATGGGTTGGAGACAGTGGCATTGACAAAAAGGCAGGAGTCAGAGCTGGACATGGCAGAGTTAAAGATGTTAAGATTTGCACTGGGTGTGTTGAGGCTGTACAAGATTAGGAATATGTATATTAGAGGGTCAGCCCAGGTTGGACGGTTTGGAGACAAAGCCAGAGAGGCGAGATTATGTTGGTTTGGACATGTGCTGAGGAGGGATACTGAGTATATTGGGAAAAAGATGCTAAGGAGGCCAGGTAACAGGAAAAGAGGAAGGCCTAAGATAAGGTTTATGGATGTGGTGAGAGAGGACATGCAGGTGGTTGGTGTGACAGAGAAAGATGCAGAGGACAGGAAGAAATGGAAACAGTTGATCTGCTGTGGCGACCCCTAACAGGAACAGCCGAAAGGAAAAGAAAGAGATGTTGTAATGTCAGTCTTCACAGATTTGCCAATGATTTGCCAGACATAACACAACTCTATGAGTAAATGACTACAAATATGAAGCGCACATATGGTCAGTGTGCATCACACTGGACAGTTGAATGGTATGAGCTCAGTATATCACATGCAGGTCAACACACATGTCTGCAACAGTAGTTTACTATACTAATACCCTGTATAGGTCTCCCACATTTGTGAGACAAACATGTATATCATAGTTGTATTCACAATTAACATATGGATATCTATGACATCCTAGTAGCTGGCCTACCAGTGTCACAGTCAGTGTTGTTCAACACACACTACAGTAGTAGTCATATCTGAGTCATCCTTTCCTGGGGTGACTCAGGAGCCTGAGGTGTGATCTATGTCACTGCAGACAGACACAGATTCTACGGCCATAGGTTCTGATCAGCAATATATCAGTACAGCAAGTCTTGTTGAGACATATTTGTTGAACTTCCTATTTCCCATTATTACGTACACCCTACTGCATTCCATTACATGCTTACTTGTTTGACATATTTTTTTTGTAAAGTATGGTTGGTTTGATTCCAATATGTGCAGGTTGGTTTGTCTGTCTGTCTGTCTCTCTCTCTTTACAACCATAAAAGCATCTGCATCATTTCCCTCTATATTCCTCCAGGCAACAACATCAACACCTTGGAAGACATCCTCTCCTGGGCCTCCTCAAATATTAAGCTGGAAACCTACATAATGGGAGGTGTAAACATAGACTGGAACAAAATTGGTAACCTCTACCCCAGCATGTCAATCAATCGGTTTAACTACACTCAACTCACTAATTCCATTACTAGGCCTAACAAAACCAACCCCCTCAGGCTGCATAGTAGACTGGATCCTAGTATCTCATCCAAATAAAGTCAATAAATCTGGTGTCATTCCTGACCCTTTAGGAGACCACCTGCCTGCCTTCACTCATCGAGCTACCCTGAATTCCCCACACCCCCACCACTTCATCCACACTCGTAACCTCTCTAACTTTAATCCCACTACTTTCTCTGATTCTCTCCGGTATACTAACTGGAACCCCCTAAAAACTCTTCCATTAGACACAGCCGTTGACTTCTTCAATACAACATTCTTAAATGTCCTTAACCCCCTAGCCTCTATAAGAACAAAAAGAGTAAAAACTAAGACCACCCCATGGCTTACCAAAGACACCAAAAAAACTATTCTACAAAGAGATAAATCCTGGAAAACATACCTCCAATACAAACAACCAGAAAACCTACTTAAATGCAAATAGCTGAGAAACCTGGCCAAAAAACAACTATGGTGCACTGCATATATTCTTCCACTTCACAAGGGTGGCAAAAATGGTAACATCTCTAATTTCCACCCCATAGCCATCCTCTCCCCCATCTCTAAACTTCTCAAAAAATGCATCCACCTTCAGCTCTTGCCATTCCTTACCAAACACCAGCTACTTTCTCCCACCCAACACGGCTTCCACCCTGGGCACAGTACCAAGACCGCCCTTCTCTCCTTCTTACATATGGTCAATTCAGCCTTTGACTCTGGTAAAATAGTATCCTCAGTTCTGCTGGACTTATCTAAAGCTTTCAACACCATTTCCCATTCCCACCTGCTACATCACCTGTCTAATCTCAATCTCTCCCACAAAACACTTTCCTGGTTCTCCAGCTATCTTTTTGACAGGTCTCAAGCTGTAAAATGGGGCCAGAGCACCTCCACCTTCCTTCCCACCCCCACCGGAGTACCCCAAGGCTCCATACTTGGCCCAGTACTATTCAATATTTTATTAACGACTTTCACAAAGCCATACCTACCACCAAAATCGTCCAATATGCTGACGATTCCACTTTGATCTGCTCTGCCTCTAATCTAACTGATCTCCAATCACTGACACAAGCTGCCTTCTCTACCACCGAAAACTGGATGCTCCAAAATCACCTATCTCTAAATGCCAACAAAACCAAAATCCTTTTATTCTCTCCTTCAAAATCATTTACTTTGGACAAAAGTTCACTTCAAATAACCAGCCACAACAACTCCATTATAGAGGTCGTTCCCTCTGCCAAACTTCTTGGTGTCACCATTGATGAACACCTAAAATTTAACACTCACGTCCAGCTAAACATAAAAAAAACATATAAAACTCAGCCTACTTTATAGAAACAACCACTTCCTCTCTCCTGCTACTAGACTAACTCTCGCCAAAACCTATCTCCTTCCCTCTCTACTGTATGGCACCCCTCTGCTCACCAATTTATCCTCCACTCTCTCCTACAAACTTGAAGTATGTTACAATAAAATATCCAAATTTGCTACCAAAGCCAAATCCTCCTCTCACCACTGTACCTCCCTCCACTCTTTAAACTGGCTCAAACTCCCTAACCAACTTGACTTTCTACAAATCACCACAGTCCACAGATTACTGTTCCAACCTACTAAGTGCCCTGCACTTTCCAATATCCTACAACCATACACCCCTCCTAGAACCCTTAGATCTACCCACCAAAACCTTATTACTGTCCAAAAACCCAAGCGCCCAGCTGGTCAACTTCTGCTATCCTTCTCCTTAGCTAAAAAATGGAATGCCCTTCCCCCCTCTTTGAGGACCTGTGACAACCTAGAAAACTTTAAAACTCTTCTTCATTCCTTCCTTTATTTAAACAGGAAATGCAACTGTACTCTTCACCCCATAGCTCCCAAGCTCTCATTCACTCTTACTCCCGGCTAACCTTCTCACCTAGCCAACCTGTCTTTAATATAAATTGTATAAAAAACTAAACTGTAAAATCTAGCCTCAAGGCCTTTTGCCTTCTTTCTCACCTAAACAAAACAATAATTGCTTGTATTCTTGTATGTATGTTACCTGTTGTTTGTAATGCAAAGTTTCCTTTGCTTTTGCCTGTTGTTTGAAATGCAAAGTTCCTTTATGTATGCTACCTGCTGTTTGTAATGCAAAGTTTCTTTATTTGAAATGCAAAGTTTCTTTATATATGCTACATGCTGTTTGTAATGCAAAGTTTCTTTATTACTATTCATGTAACTAAACTATGTATTGTGGAGATTTTCTCCCTGAGCCTCCACTGAAAACAGGCTCCCCGAGCCCAGTGGACCTCCCCGGTCATCAAACTGGAATAAATAAATATTTCTCTCTCTCCAAGATGTAGGGTATACATCTGTTTTGCATAGGCAGCAGCTTACCTTTTGTAGGTAATGCTCATGAGCAGCTGATGGCCTGTGCACCATTTGGTGACCCCACTTGCTAATTGCATGCAGAACAGCTGTGTTGTTATTCCTATAGCCAATGGCATGGCAACACATTCCTATAATTGAGTATGTCATGTGGGCATTGCCCCTTTTCTTTGCCTGTGAGGAGGACTTCTTGGAGGTATGTGAACAAGAGCATCACAGATGGTAGTTAGAAATACCTTTTACCATGAAAACTGAGGAGACAGCCCAACAAAATGAGAGAGATTGTTCAGGACATATGGACAGAATGTAAGTATTCCTGTTATACAGTTGGATTAATGCTAGTTTAACAGGGTTTGTGTTGACATGGATTTTCTGTGAGATTTTAAGTCTTAGTGTGTTATGTGGCTGACATAACTCTCAACTGTAGTGCTATCCACAAAATGGCCAGAGTTTTGACTCTTATGTTTGGTGTGTTCCTCAGACATTTCTTGTCTTTGGAAAATCATTAGCATACTCTGGGGATTGCAGTCAGTAAGTGGTAACTTCCATTTGTGTTTCTGACTTTATATCCCTCAGAAAAGATATGTTACAACAAACCCTGTTAAACCAGCAACTTTCTCAGTTTATAACAGCAATATTTCAAATATGCCCCTGTTTTGGGGCTTTTGTCCCTCAAGTGTGTCAGGCTTTGTCCAGATGTCATTCAGTAAGAGGTTGATAGGTATGGTATATCATTATTTAGTGCATTCATTCCTGATATCATCCCAGTGATGTACCAAAATGTGAGACATTTTATGTGGAAGAGGCCTTATATATGAGGACAAAGCCTGGACATTCTGTGGGAAGATGTACAGTTGAGAGGTCTGTGTATTTCTGGCAATTGTTGACAGACTGTCAGGATTGTGTAGCAGTGTAGTGTGTAAATGTTATTTGGCCTGTGTAGGGGGGCTAGATGTAAGTGTTATGGCTCTTTTTCTATCTGACTGTGCATGCTGTTCCAGTTTCTGGTGGTTCATCAGCTGCATATGTTTGTAGGGGTAGACTGAGACATGTCCCATACCATGGTTAGGATTCATACTACACTGTGAATTAGGTCAGTATATGTAGGGGTAGTGTGTGAGTGGCAAGCATGATGCTTTTGTTCACACAGTCCTTATATTCTACTGTTCATTTGGCTTATTGGTATGTCACTGTAACTGTGGTGAAATTGGTTGTGGGCATGCAGTTTCACACTAGTGTCTGTTTTTCAGTGCTGTTACATCCTTGTAGTGCCTAATATATTTGCAAATACATGTCTAATTCCCCATAGCGGATTTGGTTTAGTGTTGTGTTAGTCTGACTGTAGTTTGGACGGTGCTTGGTGACATGCTTAGCAGCTCAGTGTAGTTTCCCTAATGTGATGTTATGTCCAGATATTTGTAGGATGTACTGTTGTCTGGCCCTCATAAGTGTTGTGCATTTCTGACACATCAGTGGGATGATGTGAGGATTTAAGTCACTAACTAGTGAGAAGTAACTGAGTGTTGGACTTGTGCTATTTCAGTCAATATATGTTAGAACAGACAGGAGTGTGTTACTGCAGCAACTGTGTCAGTTTATCTAGTCCAGTATTTTGGATATGTCCCTATTTTCATGGCTTTCTCCCCCCACTTTGTCAGGCTTGGTCCAGATTCGTTGCACTAAGGGGTTCTGAGCATATCTCTCAACTGGCCAGATTGTTTCAGAATGTCCAGGTTTATTGCTCACATTTCTGGTCTGTTCCATAGATTCATTATTTTTATTTCTCTTGTAAATCACTGTGATGACCTGAGGATTTATGTCAGTAAATGATGACATACATTTCAGTTTCAGACCTCACATCCTTCAGAACATGTATGCTGCAACAAACCCTGTTCCTCTAGCAACTTTCTACATTTATAAGAGCAATATTTAAAATAGGTCCCTAGTTTTGGCCCATTGTCCCCACATTTTGACAGCCTTTGAGCAGATTTCTTGCACTAAGATGTTGAAAGGTATGGTTTTGAGGTATGACTCCTCTACATGTTATGACTATATATATATATATATATATATATATATATATATTTATATTTTATATGTATATCTCTCTATATATTATGTATATATTTTTCCATATATATGCATTTCCATATTTCCATACATATATACATGTGTATATATATATATATATATATATATATATATATATATATATATATATATATATATATATATACCAAACCTGACTGTTTCTACAGAATCTTTTCCCTACTGTTGAATGACTCTACTGCATGATATGTTTGAAAAAGCATCATAAGTCCCTAGAGCTCAAATGGTCTAGTGGTAGATTGCTTTCAATATGGTGTGCAGTTCCTAGGTTTGACACTTGGCAGGGCTGATTATATTGTTGCTAGGCAGAACAGCGACTGATGGAGACAGAGTGATTAAAGCAGTTTTAAGCAGGTTTGCATAAGTTTGCATGACGCTAAGCGATGCCAACACATGGTTAACCATACAGATGCTTAATCTGTGTTGGCTTCACTTAGCATTGCACAAACTTGCTTACTCCCGCTTACACCCACGCTAATTTCTGTAAAAGAAAAGAAAAAGGGGTGATAGGAAAGTGGTGAAAAAGTGTCATGCAGAGGGAAAACCAATATGAACTATAGCTAGGGATGTGCAGGACGGGTGTAGGGAAGTCCATTGCTGTCCATTTCTTATGCAGCTACAGTTGTGCATTTGTACAGAATGTGGAGGTGAATTTGGATTCTTAAACCCCAGAGAGAGGGGTGAGGACAACAGAAATGTGTTGTCAAGCCAATTGGACTGGATTACATGTGTCCAATGGACACACGTGCAAAATGGACAGCTATGTATGAGGCGATTTTGTTTTAGGGACAGATGCCCTTTTCTTTTTTTTAAGGTGAGAGTGAGATGTTGGGGAAGGATTGTAGGTATGTCTGGGGAAGTAGGTTGGGTAGGGAGACAAGACAGACATGACAGCAGACAGGGGTGGTATATGACACATGAGGGGGGTAAACACATTTGACAAGGAGGGTGGTTGGGAATCCAAAGCCAATGGTTACAGTGGGGCTGAGATCCCCAGCCATAAGCTGTCACCACTGCACCTTCACAGCCCCAAAGGGGGCTGTGCTGGTGGCTGGACAGGATGGGCGGCCTGCCCCTCGTGGTGCACCGGTGGCCCTCAGTCTGGCACAGCTGCTCTCCAAACTCAAATCGAAGGGTGCTACACACCAAACCCCGGATCTGACTGTGGATGGCAGGCTCCTGTCTGTGCCTGCTCCCAGGGGTAACGGGCCCCGTCCCCCATCCGCTGAGGTGGCTCTACCCAAAGGTGGTGCAGGACCAGCAGACAAGGGAGATCTGGGTTGGGTCCCAGACATGCTGGGGCATGCTGCCACAGCCAGATCTGGTGGGACAGGTGGATCAGCTGGGAACTGCCTTCCCAAATGCACTATGGTGTTGAGGTTTTAGAAAATATGTTGGTTAGTCATGAACAACACATTTCAAGATTAGTTATAACAACATGCGTGAGTGTTCCAATTAACCCCATAAAACAGACATGAAACAGTTGCATAGCAAACAGAACACATGCATAAATGGAACAACAGTATGCATTGTAACAGCATGCCAGTAACATTGATGGCAACAGGCCACCAACAATGGTATTTGAACAAGGTATGTTAACATACCCGTAGTATATGACTAATAATCATTGATGGAGAAAAGGGGTGGGTGAGAGACAAAAAGTCCATTAACAACTGTTTATGCTTCCATTTTCCACAACAGTGCTACTCATTACTCTATGGGTCTGCCCTCACTTTGCATCTACCTATAGCCCATAGCTTCTGCAGTACAAACATACCTATTAAACTCTCAGCCTGGAATGGTATGAGGCAAACTGCAACAACTCTGGGTACATGACTAGAGGGGACTGGTATATGTCAAGGTTACATACCTGGCGTAGGAGGGGTACCCTGAACTGCTGTTATGTGAATGTGCTACTGACATACATCAACTGGATTCCTAGCTGTGTCCAGGATTATTTGCAGCAGTGACCACTAGCCGTGACAGAATGACACTTGAGAGACATGTATTGGGAACATACCTCTCAACCTCCTAGAGCATGACATCTGGACAAAGTCCATAAATATGGAACATTTTTATATATTGCTCTTATAAACTTAGAAAGTTGATACAATAACAGGTTTTACATTTGCATGGCTTTTCTGAAGGATATGATGTCTGACACTTGTATGTCTATCATTATTTTCTAACTTCATTCTATAATGATTTGCCAATGATTTGCCATGACACCACTACTTTATGTAAAATAGACCAAAAATTTGAGACAAATATCTGGACATTCAGTGAATATCTGTACAGTTGAGAGGTTTGATTTGGAAACAGTGTGTATTGTATGTACCTACCCTGCTGTCATTTGCAGGCATGTAGTGGGACAATTGAACAGTTATACACATTTTATTAGTATACCCTTCATACAGCTACTGGGGACATTTCCTTACTTGTAAAACCTGTGGGGAACACTACCTGACTGTTTTTACATGTATTCCTGATTCCTTATGTGTAGATTTGCACACATCTTAGTACCAGTCAGTGGATTTGAACCATGTCTAGTTGTGCAAAATTAACAGCTAAGCTATATCTCATCGCAATGAGCTACTTGGGAACTGCTGTTTTTTGTTTCAATGGGTTCTGCTTAATAGTCTCTTGGTTAGACAGTCTGAACTTGTAATCCTGTGATGCATGCATGACAGATAGTTATTGTACTGTGCATTACTCCTTTGGAAAGCAAAAGTTAACACAAGGCAATGCTGCATGGAACACACTTTGATACTTTACAGATTACTATTCAGGGTTCAGAGCTTAGTGCAGTATATATTTCACATTTAATTTATTTCTCCTTTTACAGCTATACCATCTACAGTTTCTCTTAGCAGCTTGTTCACAGATAAACCTCAGTTAATGTATGCTGTCACAGCCATATATGGTGTGAAAAACCTGTATACATTCTATATATGTCTACAACAACATACCAGAATAAACACAACAGTTTTTTGTAAGAACCTTTATTGTACATCAATATTTCTCAGTCAAACTTTTTTATTTATTCAGTTCACATAGTAACAGTATACCTACTAGCAGTAAGCAATGTACTCCTTCTTAGCTATTTGAACAATATACTGCTAAATAGATTTGTAATCACCAGCCTGTCAGCGCAGCCTCAGCAGTGTGTCACCATGGGCTTCGATGTTCATAGCCCTCTCTGCTGCAGCTGTAGGGGTGAAAAACACATGTTATGCATATCTGTCTATCACATTCTCAGGGTAGTATTTGCTGCAAACTACTTGATAGTGATACTTACACACTACTGGAGCATTCCAGTCCCATCCATTTTGGACCCACTGGTCCAAAAGCGCCCCTTCCTAAGTTTTAGATCAGCCTAGTGGTGCTGTATCTGCTCACCAGTCCGAGGGATTCCAGTAGCGCTGGCGAGGTCATGTGTGAGGTGGTCCCAGCCCTCCACTTCGTATTGGGAGCCCTGGTACTGGCCCCGCAGCAGTCTCTCATCATGTTTTTTTACTAGGAGTCCAGTCATGACCCTGGACTCCTGAATGCACCAACGTTGCGTCCGAAAGCACACTCCCTCTTCTACACCAACCATTGTATCTGCACAGATGAACTATAACAGAGTATGGCTGTATTCCCACCTGCACCATTTAAATAGTGGGATATTCCCACCCTTTGCTGTCATTAGGCCATTTTAAAAAGGTTAAGCTCTGCTAAGCAGTGCACAAACCCGGTAAGCTGGTTTTAACATTGCTTAAAGGAGAAGTTGTTGAGCACTGTTTAACAGTGCACAAATCCACTTAGCTGAGCTACCTGCTAGTTAGAAGTCTTGTCTTAGCAATGGTTCCACCTGCTAAGCATAGCTGAACATTGCTAACCATTGCTCGCTTTTAATTTTTTAAATATATCAGAATACTGACTTCATTTATTAAGTGCATATGACTTACTTTGCATGATAGCCCTCTTTGTGCTTTCCTTACATTGGCAAGGGGTGTGACTATACTCTATGGGACACTTGTGTATATGGGTGGTTTCCATGTTTTATGCACTCATAGTTCCATTTTACACCACCTACACTACCCTAGTTGAAAAAAACAGTTACTACATAATTTAAGTTTAAAAAAAAATATTTTAACACTGGTTTCCCATATAAAAATAACTTATCTGTTTTTGTACTCAAACCATAAATACCTGAATGTAAAGCTGGGACTCTAACCTCTACACTATCTCGGATTGGGAGCTTCAGCTGTATATTTGTATTTATCTCCTATGGGATGCTTAAGCTATGGTAAGCGGAGGGCCATAACACACACACCCACTTAGGTATGCTTAAATATTCCTTAGCCTAGAAAAAAAATGTAATATTATTATTATATTATTATGTTATATAGTGAGTATTGTGGTGTTCTGACAAGTCATTGAGGACTGCAATCAGGAAATAATTTCATACATTTGGATTTCAGGCTTCTTTCCTTCAGAGATTCATGCTAAAACATATCCTGTTTTCTAGCAACTTTCTAAGTTTGTGAGGGCAATATTTCAGATGTGTCCCTTTTTAGCCCCCCCCCATTGTTTGTGTCTTTGTCCACATTTCCTGCTTTAGCAGGTTGCGAGGTGTCATATGACACTTTCACTGTGCAGGGGGTGTGTCACAGAACCTGTCATACACCCCCTGCATTGGTTTCCTGCTCCCATATGTAGTTCAGTGTCCATGAACACTGAAATTCATTTATTTCATTTAAGTGTCCACGGACACTGAAATACTGGGATGATATTAGAGAAATTCTCTAATATTATGCAGGGTTGGGTTTAGAAAGTGCAGTATGGCAGTTTATAGGTGCAGGGGGTGTGTTCGTGGTCAGTGCACTACTTAGACATGCCCCCTGCACTCATTCATGGTTCGTGTCCATGTAGCATAAACAACAGTGTGCCTTTATGAATATGCAAGACGCGCTGCTGTGGCTACACAGATACAAACCACTGTGTGCAGGAATAGCACTATTCCTGCATGGAGTTTATTGAATCCCAGGGGATATATTTCAGTTTTCAATGCAGCTAGACACAGAGTCTATGTTGAGAAGATTTATGTATTGTCTTCAGAGTGAACTAATTACTACCTCTGAAAGTATGAAGGAATGCAATTGTTTTATGACTTCCATCATCTGCCAAAGATCTGAAGTCTATGTATTTTCACAGGTAGATGTTAAATACTGTCAAGCTTCCAGCAATGGGGGTTTTGCCTGGGATAGAGTTAGATGACAAGAAATTATGTCATTCTGCAATCTATCCCAGCAGTAATATTTAAAATTTTAATTTGACAACTCTGTGAGAGAGAGAATGCATTCTGTATTCTGTCTTGAACCTGGCAACAAGAAGAGCCATTCACCACATCTTCCTTCCTCTGATGAAGTAAGTTTCTAGGGAAGAGTACAATTCTCTTGTATATAGTCAAGAATATAGCAAAGCCTAGTTTAGATAATTTTCTTTATTTATTTGAGACTGTTTTAAATATTTCCTATGATTTTGAACTGTGATGTCACTGTGAATATATACTGAGTATTTTCTTGTTCTTTTATTGTTTATTAATAAATATATTTAAACATTTCATTCTGGCTGATCTATCTAGAGATATTTAAGTTTTGAGAGTACTTGCATATTTATTTGGTGATACTGTGTGGGTCACTCCTAATAGCCTTGCTCTTGGTTAAACTACCATTTGTATTAATATTAATATTACACAGTAAGATTGGACACCCTTTGTTCAGGGCCTTAAGTAGCTAATAAGGATTTGGCTGATGGCAGTGATAACTACCTTGTAGTCTGAGCAAAAGGAGGCATAGCTAGTAAACCTGTGCCAGCCTTTCCCAGGTGTGTGTGTGTGTGTGTGTGTGTGTGTGTGTGTGTAAATCAAACCTCAAAGAGTGTGTGTGTCAGCTACTTGAGCAGGGACATGAAGCACTGATTGGACAGACAGGGTGCTGGAGGTCTTGGCTTGGCCACTCAGCTGAGATCTCAACTCTATAGCTGTGCCAGTAGGGAGTCTTATTGGGGATCTGGAGAAAGAGGGAGAAGTCATCCCCAGACGAACTCTGATCTCTGTGTGCTCTTAAAGGAAACTGCACTTGATGCAGAGAGCTGCATCTGGAAATACTGTTTGTACCTGTTATCCTCCCAGTGTATGTCCCTCACTGGTGCCAGTGGTGAGGATTGAGGCTCCTTGATTACTGGTCTAGTGGTGGGTTGTCACACTAGGAAACACTGCTAACACCTACAACCAAATTAACAGTTACATCAGTGCAAGCAGAAGAAGAAAGTTAGACAACTTTACTGCAAAGAAAAATAAGACAAAAAGCCAGGAAACACTGCTTGCACAAGCAGAAACAGAAAAAATGAAGAAGTGTACCACAGAAAAAAAAAAAACAGAAATCCAGTTATTGCCACACTATGGTCAAAAGAGAGGGTGCTATCACTTCCAAGTACTTAGGTGCCTTATTACATTTTTGCTTTATAGTGCTGTGTTGTCTGTACAGTAAAGGTATAGTTTGCCTACCAAAGTTGATTACATTATACTTTTTAGCATTTAGTCTGAACCCATTTTTAGTACAGCAAGAGTATATTAGGAAGAGTTCATTCTGGAGGATCTGGGTTTCACTGGGTGACTTACAAACAACCAATAATTTACAGCTGTATGCAATCTTTGTTATCCAGAGGTCTTGGCTCTCTGCTTAGGGATCTGAGAAGTACATATTCATAGGCAGTTAGTTCATAGGTTCCTACTAAGCTAACTGCCCTTGCGAGCCATTTTAAGCTTAGCCAATTATCCCTTGTGAGACTCAAACCCTGCACCTTGTGTTTGTAAGGCAAACACCTTAACCATTAGGCCACCCTCCCGTCTTTTATGAAAAAGAGAGGCCCCAGTAGTGAGCCCTTAGAGGCACCACTGGTCAGTTTCATATTTTAGTCAATGATGAGGTACCAGCAAAACTATATGAGTTCTGTCTTTCACACAGTTTACTATCCATCTTACCATATATGGGGCAGATTTAAAAGCATTTAGCTTTTCAATGATGGCAGCACAGGGAATGGTGCCAAAGGCCTTGGCCAGACCAAGATACACCAGATGTACTGCATGTTCACTATATATAGTCGTCTTAACCCTTTTGAAGATATTTACCAAAGTAAATAGAAAGGATGTAACCAAAGGAAAGCCAACATGATGGGCATCAAGTTTAATAAGATTCTTCATATTGCAGTTTATGAAGTCACTTATGATACACTCCATGGCTTTGCAGATGAGGCTTATAAGGCTGCTAGGCCTGTAATCAACCAGCCGGTTGTAAGGCCACCCTTATGTAGGGGGTTTCAGTGTACTACAGTGCACCACTCATGGGGGACAAAACCAGTAGTTAAACTTAGGTTAAACATTTTAAGGATTGTGCCTGCAAAAGCATGTTTAATACTATTAATTAAGCACCCAGGTATATCATCAGGTCCCATGAAAGAAAAAGTTTTAGTTTTAGTTAGAAATTTCAGTAAATGATCTCCAGAGATAACTGAGGGAGAAATGAATTCAGATATTCTGGGGTTTTGAAATGAAGAGCCATGGGATGAAGTTGGCACTAAATTTGATAGCAAGAATATTGCCAATGTTTAATGGGGCAGAATAGAAGCAATATAGGGTACTTTTTCAATTTTTCATTATCTTTTAATTATTTTGAGCTTCAGAGGCCAGCATAATAACTTCATGGTCTCATCTAGTGGACCTGAAAACATTCTTCATTTTTTTTTTAATGCTTTGGATATTATCCTTGAGGAGATAAAATATTTATTTCATTTTATAGCTTATTTATGCCAGTGGACAAGCCTGGTAGTTTGTTTTTAATTTACAGTTCTACTTAAATGGAATTAGATTAATGATGCCCATAAAGCTGGAGTACAGAGATATCATATGGCAAAGCATCGATTGTCACTAAAAATAATTGATTTATTTTATTTTACTCGTTTTCTTCTTCTGTTTCATAGCGGAAAAGTGTCGTGAGAGGGCTGGTTGGCCTCGCCGTCTTCAAAGATCAGTTAAAGATCGGTCAATAGTGGCGGCCAAACAAGCGGCAACAGACAGCAAAGAATGACCTTCTTATAAAGTGAGGACATAATGCGGAAAGAAAGAAATGAGAATCAAAAGGACATGGAACTAACGCAGGCTGCAAAAGTGCATTCATTTTGGTTTAAGTAGATGTGTCTTTTCATAAAACAAGGAAACAGGTACAAATTGATCTGTTCTGAGATGGTAAAGTCATTCCTCTCAGTCTCAAAAAGAAAAAATAAATGCAATGCCATACTCCGTGTACTGTCAGTCAACAGTCAATTAGCAGGCGTAGAAGGGAAACACTCTTCTCTTGAACTTTTACAATATGGCTGCCTTTTTTTTTAACCTTGAAAGCCCACTAGACATAAGCATCCATTGCTCAGTTTAGTTTGTAGCATGAGGACTTTAGCTAAGCCAATGGAAGTTACAATTACTGCAGGTTTTTAAGAACATTCTTTTAAGGAGCACAGGAACAGTTTCCATGTTATACATGATTCTGCAAAGAAGTCTTTTGCAGTGCATTCAATAAGTTTATGTTGCAGTAAGTTAAAATTTTTAATGGCAAAAAAGTGATAACACAAATATCACCTTTTATTTCTACCCAGTCCTGCCTGTGTTACAAATACGCAACCTATCCATCCTCTACTTATTAACCAGAATTTATTTAGCAAATCCATTGCACACGTCTATAATTCTATCAAAAAGAAAAAAAATCTGCAGCTTTCCTGATGCTCAGTCTCTCAAGAGTTATTGAGTTTCGTCCTAGTACTATGGTGCATTTTTATGAATAAATTCCTGCTGTCAGACACATTTTGCTACATATAAGCCATGGACATTAATACCATACTTTCACATTCATAAGCAGTTTGTACAACTAATGACTAGAAATACTTTGTCACTCTGCTGGCTTACATTTGAATAAATATTGCCCGTTATTCTGTTAGATTCTTCAGTGCCTGTATCAATTCATATTGTACTGCGAATACAATAACCACTAAACTCAAGTATTTCAATGGTTTTGTTTTCTGTATCTTTGCAGCATGTGTTTTTTTTTTTCTTTTTTTTGGAATAGAATTGAGGTACTATCCATCAAAGTACCATATCTAAAAAACAGCTTAAGGCATGTGTGGTTAATGACGATTGTTAACATCAAAAACATTATTGTCATCCTGTTTTACATATTACAGCATATGTGTTCAAATAAATGATTCAGATTCTCTTATACAATATTTACAATACATAAAAATATTTTCATATGTGCGTTCGCTTAAAAATCATTTAAAACTAAAGGTGAATTGCATGCCATCTACTGCTGTTATGTACTCAATCTTTATCTAAACAATATATATTTGCAGCAAAAATATTTTTGTACTATATTTTACAAGTATAAAATAGGTAAGCAATGTTCAGTTATCAAATCAATTTGATTTCATAGTATGCCTTCTGAAATAAAATTTTGAAAGAACATCTTCAGTCTGGTTTTCTATGTTTGGATGTCTGTCTCAAAATTTTCTAGGATCAAATAAAACACAAACAGAAGTGGGTCCTTGGGTAAAGAGATGAAAGGTCTTCTTTTTCATCTTTTATTGATGTAACATAGAAACAAATTTACAAAAACATTTTATATACTTTTTAAAACCATAAATATGAGAAAAATGCAAAACCACTAAACAAATAGACATATAACCATTGCATAAAGAGATTATAAACTCATAATTGTTATTATCCATTCATGACAAGGAATATTACAAACAGTTTAGGTCCTATATATTTAATTAGACCTAGATGGTTAAAAACAATGTTTCATCTGAGGCTTAAAGATTTAGAAGTATACTTATGAATGGATTCATTAAGTGCAAAATTTCTTCCATAATTTTGCAAGCTTAGAGATAGTTTCATCAGTTTAAATAAAACTGAGCAACATTTTCCATTTTTTAATTTTTTTCATCTGATTGTTCAGCTTTTGATACTGTAATATATTATCAATCTGGGGCTAGTGAGAATCAAAATAATAAAGATAGAGATTATGATAACATCTCGTTTAAGCTTCAAACTTCTGGAGTACTTCTGATATGGGCCTCAGTTTCAAAAGACTTGCTCTCAGTGTAAGTGACCACTGATACTAAGAGCGGGCTGAGAGCAGGTGTTTTGGAATCTGGTCCCCATAGAAAGCCTGTTTATAGAAAAGTCTTACACCGGAGTAAGTCGCTTACACAGAATCTGAGCAGATTTACTCTGACAGCAACTCTCTTAGAGTTTAGCCCATGGGGTTTCAATAACATGACAAGGATTTGCAATTCTTAATGGGGGAAATTAAAAAAAAAGAAACTAATGTTTGAAATAAAGTTCAAAAAAATAGTGATTTTTGAAATTGCTTTGTGTAAAAGGATGTTTAATCGATATCATGGTGAAGCATGGATTAAAAAGCAAAAAGCAAGCCAGTGCTGTACCTAAGCAGACTGCATGTTCAAACAGATTACACAGAGCAAGCTGAGCTATGTAATGCAGAGAAAAGTACTCTGACATGCTGCTCAAGGAGATTTATAGGGAGCTTGTTAAAATTAATTCCTGGTTTAAACACTACAAGGCATTGTCATCTAAGACAAAGAAAACAGCAAGGGATGAACAGACATTATTGGAATACTCAGATGATATTCAATCACAAATAATGGAAAATCCCAACAGAAAGAAAAAGAACAGCTTCCCTAGAAGAAAAGTAGGAGGAAATGGTTAAGAAATTAGTAGAAATGAGGACTAGGCAAGGATTAATACCCAAAAAGTCAAGGGAATACAGGAGACAATGGGAAAGTGAACTGCTCATTGTACGTCAGATACGCTAGAAAAATGAATTGGGTTGCCAGGGACTGAGATAAGACAGAAAGAGCTCACAAAGTTTTTAATGCAGGGAGACATGTAGCAAACACTTAACAGGATGTACTATTAGATCATTTTAAAATGTACACCTTGAAAGAATGTGTACTTCCATTTGTGTAAGGCATGAATCAACATTACTGCAGGTAATCAAAAACTTGTTAACTGTAGTAAAAGACATGAGCTCTAGATTTAAGATGCTTTTAATTGGAATGAGGCCCTGATCCATTAATCAGTTGCTTCATGTACTCAAGGATACGGGATGTGCTTTCTTTCACCACTATTTGCGTACTGTGTGACTCTGAGCAACTCACATTACCAGACAATGCTCACGGGACAGCCCACAAAAGGGACCCTTTCATCTCCAGTGGGGCTATCTATAAAACATGTGCAAACTGCCTAATGCAGAAACTTCCACTCAGAGCACTTCTACAAATTGTAGCTTCAAGAATTATTCAGGCACTTTGTTAGACAGCAGTTATCCAGTATAAATTTCATAGTGCATGGTGTCAAAAGGTAATGTATAGGCCATGTTTTGTATCATTGTACATTTTGATAGAGTGATTGGACAATGTTTCTGAGTTATATAAACCAAATTATCACATGGTGTTTACAAGACAGGTTTAATTTTAAGGAGTTAATAAAACTAAAACAACAGCAAATGAATGAAATGCAAACACCACCGGCTTAGAAAAAATGCAGTTTTATTAACACTATAGCAGATAGGCTTCAGTGGATCTGAAGACTGCATGCTGAAGCTCTTGAGTTGATGCTGTAACGTGCCATGCTTGTGGTCGATGTAGTTCATTAAGTGTTAGGAATATTGGTGTTTCCTTGGGGCAGAGGAAAATAAGACTTAAACAGCCATGCTAGATCACACTGTACAGTACGATAAATGTTTTCAGACACCTGACTATGAACAGCTTAGTAAGAGCAAAAGGTTTCCTCTTAGCAGAACTGCAGTTTTTATTACCAATAGTTTATTAGTTAGATGGACAAGATGAATGCCAAAGTTTATACTGAAGGCTGTTTATTGTCTTGAGTAAGGTACAACATGTTTCTGTTTATTTATCAACTAAATAAATTTCAGCTCCGTTGATGGAGGATATGAATCAGACAGGTAGCTGGAGCTTTCAGTAAGGGATCTAGTACAAAACTGTGAATGAAGGTACTATTGGAAATGCAGTTAAGCTGGTCAAAAAAATGAAACAGAAGACCAGGGAGCAGTGAAATGTGGGAATCAGTGGGCAGCTGGAAGTATATGTTCCAGAAAAAATAAAGGATAAAGGTCAACTTAATATCTTATGTTGGAAAATTGTTTGGTTTTACCAGTCCAGTTAACAAGGCTAGAATTATAATTTGTATTTATGATGTTGAAACTACAGCTAGAGGCATAACAGGAATCCCATTTTGATTAGAGGACCATAACAAGTTACTGAATTTTGGATATAAAGATGGGTTGGTTGCAAGCTGTAGGGGAACAAGCTGTACAGATGCAGAATTGTTGCTTGTCTGAAGTGCCATTTCATTGAATAGAATTCATTGCAAGAGAAAGAAGGAACTAATGTGACAGAATAGGGGAAGTGGACAGATATTACAGTGACAATAATGAGTATTCCTGCCCCTTCAGAAACAGTGGAAGAAGAATTAAGGAAAATACTAACAGCTACTGTGATTTTATTTTGGCAAGGGTTGTCCCTTATAAACAGACACAGGGATCTCTTGACTGAAATCACAAATCATAGTTGCAGACAGATTTCATATTTAGGGATATTTCAGTTGACTTACAATAGAATATTTGGGTTATTAAAAATATAAGAGGTGCTAGGTAGGAAAACAGAGTATACTCATTTTTTAGGGAAGTTTGGCTTAGAATAGCTGGGCCTATACAGCCCAGGAGCATGCAACAATATTTAAAAACTCTTGGTCATATCCATACTTAATCTGTTTCTTAAATTCCTTCTGGTAATATCTGCACTTAAGCTCTTCCTGGAGATTCAAATAATTTTGAACAAATCCAATGATTACTTCATTGTTAACGACAGATTCCCATCAAATTTCACCAAAGATCACATTACCTTAATACCGCTGAAGGGTTAAATACTAAACCAATTACCTTCTTGCTAGGATCATCAATTGCCCAAGTATTGAGTGGACTATTTACACCTCTAGTTTTGTTTGTATAACTTGAGAACTAATCCAGGCCATCTTCTTTTGGAGAAGATTCCCATGCACCCTAGTGGCAGGAGTGTGCAGCTAGAACTTGTCTGATTGAAGACTGCTGGAACAGAGCTCAGTTTTGAGCTTTTTTATTGGTTAATTGGTTAATTTGGTTTCAATCAGTTTGCTCATTTGCTACTGTTATATTTAAAAAAAAAGTTCTAGCTTGTTTTCCTGCCTTTCCTGGTACTAGAGTAGTCCGGATGCAGATTTGCTGTATTCAGGACTGTATTGTAGTTTCTGAGTTCCCCAGACCTTTCTGTGTTAGAGGGAAGCCTCTCAGTGTATCAGTGGGAGTGGTAAGCACTAGGTAGCCTATCCACAAGAGGAGTGGTTTCTAGCTCCCTTTCAACTTTCTGCTTTAAAAGCCTGTGTTTGCACGGGTTTGCACACCGTGCAGTGCCACTAAGCTAGGGTAAACTATTACCGGTGCCAGAAAGTCTACTCTTCAATTTTTTCCTTAGATCTTGCTAGTTGTCATCTCTCTTGCATTTTACTAGCTTATTTTCCTAGAACTTCATCTGGCTTCTTGTAGCAATTATTGTAACACACATAAGTGCTAACAGCACTAAACATCCTATAAGGAAACAGCTCCAGTTTCTTTCTATCAGCTTTTCCCAGTTAGGGGTCGCCACAGCGGAACGCCGGTCTGCTAATGATTGGCAGTAGATTTTGACACGCTGGCTTGCTGGGCCTAACGCACAGCCTTCAACAAAGGAATGCCCATTCACGCATGTCGCCACAGAAGACGCTCTAACTGAGAATCGAACAGGCAATGTCTAACTGTGAGGCGACAACACTACTGCAGCACCACCACCGCAGCTCCAGTACTTATTAATAATGATCACCCCTCCTGTCATGTCTAAGGGTCAGTTCCCTGTGCTTTCTCCTATTAACGTGGTGAACTTGGGCATTTTAAGGCAATGTAGCGACTGCTTCATGTACACAGATAACCCTCTTCTCTTACCTCCCAACACCCAGACTTGTGAGAGATGCACTTATATATCCAAACTGGAAGACATGCACTCTCCAGCCAAGACCAGAATAGTTGGTCAAGAGGAGAAGGTCAACACCTGCACCACACCACATGGAACACACAGCCTTACAGAACACCCACCATCACAGCTCTCACATAAAAATGCAAACCACACACCCACATTCGCGGAGGCTCTCAATAGAAATCTACCCAAACGGCAGAGATCTCCAAATCATAAATGCATTCAACCACCACAACACAGCACAAATCACGATACACAGCTCACCTACATAGTGTGCCCCTCAACCTAAGCCCCTAAAGCAAAACAACTTGCCCAATACACTAATCATAGGTGACTTGATAGTGAGGCACACTGATGTCCCACTCACTAGGGTGAATAAGGAGAAGGTAACAGTCAGCTGTCTGTTGGGTGCCAGGATCCAACAAATAACACACACACTCAGGGCACTCCACAACAAGTACAAGTATGACTCTGTCATTATCCATGTGGGTGTGAAGGACCTGAGATGCACCTCCCTGAATTACATGAAAAGAGACATGGAGGAGCTCTTGGATTATGTGGCCCAGGCAAGTATGACTCTAGCCCTGAGCAGCATCCTACTGTTGCCCAGAATGACACTGCAGTAGAAGCAGAAAATGACTGACTTGAAAAATTGGCTGTTTCTGTTGTCATTCTAAGGGGATCCAGTATCTGTCTGCTTGGGATGACATGACTGACAGATCTTGATGCTTTGCCAGAGATGGCCTGCATCTGCCACCCCTAGGTTTCTGGATACTGGCTAAGGCTCTTGCCACCCCTATAGTACCTTTTTTAGGCAGTGTTCCAAAGACCAAATACTACTGTAGCAGCTATAAATAAATGCAGACTGAGGATCATTCTGCTCAATGTTAGAAGTCTAAATCTCAAAATGCACTTGCTTGAAGCACTCCTCAAACTGGAGAACATCGACATTTGTGCCGTAATGGAGACCTGGTTTAAAGCAGCAGAAAGTACCCCTGCTGTGCTATTAGGCTATAACTCATTCCACACCTTTTGGCCCCAGAACATGGACCAAAGCTCCAAAGTCAGTGGTGTCTCCATTTCCATAAAGGATATGCACACCTGCAGACTAGTAGCCCAGCATAATGCATCTGAGATACTTCAGGTACAACTAACAGTGGGTAAGACATTGATTCAGGTCGTAGCCTGCTATAGGTCCCCAACCATGTCACAAGACTCTCACTCACATTCCTAAGCACACTGGAAACTATTAGGGTCCAACCCAACACTCTTATACTGGGTGACTTCAACTACCCCTCCATCAAGTGAGAAAACTACTCATGCACCAATACACTTGCCAAATTCTTCCTGGAATGCATTAATTCCAATGCGCTGGACCAGCTCATTCTTACCCCCACTAGAGCAAGCAACATCTTTGACCTGGTTATTACTAACATGAGCAGCCATCGCTCAACACTAATAGTCAGTTCCTCCCTGGATATATCTGACCACAAACTAATTACCATGGAAATCCACATCTCACCCACACCACCACCAAAGGTAACCACCATGAAAAACTTCTCCAAAGCTGACTCTGGGCTCCTAAAAACAGAGGTGGCTAACTTCACGGCACCCATGCAAATGGAAAATAGGTGCATGACCGTTGAATCATACACCAATGCACTGTACTAATACATACATAAATGCATGGAGCTAGCCATACTTAACAGAACAAAGATGCTCTCCTCCAAAAAAAGAAAGCCAATCTGGTGGTCCCTTGCCATTAACAAACTCTGCAACAGAAGAAAGAAACTGTTGCAGGAAAAAGTAAAGTCCCAAGACTGGAAAAACTCCCTTATTAGCCTCAACAAAAAGTTGAGATCCCTCATCAAAAAATCTAAAACTAGCTATGAAGGCAGAATTGTGGCAGACACTAAAAACAACCACAAAAACTTCTATAGTAATATCAAGAATCTCCACAGCAGTACCCAGATTTGCTCTGATTTACTGCACAATGGTACCTCCTATACTGAGCCAACAGATATTCCCAACATACTGGCCGACAGATTCAGTGCCAACTTTAGCCCTCCCCCCCTAAGGACCAATCACAATACTGGAAGAATGCCAGGCATTTATATTATGCTGTCGAAAGCTCAAACTGTCGACAGCGTAATAATCGACACGAAAATGTCGAAACCCCCAAACATCGAACACACATCAAAAAAAAAAAAAAAACACCCAAACACAACACAAATTGCTCTATGCAGGGTGGCAAGCCCCACTGCACCCCCCCCCCACACCTCCCGCCACTTAAATATACCAACTCCGTGATTGCACTACATTACAGTAAACAGAAATCTCCCCTTACAGAGATTTCTATTTACACTAGTGATGACTTTCGCTTTTGACATTTTGGTGCCAACAATATCAGCTTCGATATTGTCGGCTTTCGACAGGGTGAAGTAGACCTGAATGCCAGGCACTGAGCATTACTGCAGCACAGGTTAAAGCTGCATTGTCCAAGGCCAAGAATACAGCTTTCATGGGACCTGACAATATCTCTGGCTGTGTTCTACATGAACTACAAAGTGAACTGGCACCACACCTGTGTGCTGTGTTCAATCACAGACTCACCTCAGGCTTGGTCCCTACAGAATGGCACACTGCTACAGTCATCCCTCTCCATAAAGGGGAAGCAACTACAGACCCTGGGAAATATTGCCCCATTAGCCTGATGAGTCTGATATATAAGGCTATGGAGCGCATCATCATCGACCTATTAACAAGGATATAGGGACTCTCCAAACTCTGGATCCTATGCAATTTGGTTTTGTGAAGGGTAGAGCATGCCTGCTCAACCTGGTTGACTTCTTTGAGTCAGTCACCAGAGCTGTGGATGAAGGCAAGACAATTCATACAGCCTACCTCAATCTGGCCAAGGCTTTTGATACCATTTCCCATTCAAGAATTATTGATAGACTCACCAAACTAGGCATCAATCCCTATATCACTAGGTGGGTTGCAAATTAGCTCACAGATAGAACCCACAGTGTGAAAGTAGCAGGTTCCAAGTCAGACTGCTGACCAGTCATGAGTAGAGTCCCACAGGGATCAATCCTGGGTTCTCTCCTGTTTGACATCTACTTCTCAGAACTCCAGGCCAACATGGAGGGACTCTGGCTGACCAAGTTCACTGACGATTGAAAGCTGGGAGCCATTAGTAACTCCCCAAGTGATGTAGACATCCCTACAGAAAGGCATCACTGAGACCAACGACTGGTGTTGAAGCCATGACCTTAAGCTTAATGCCAAAAAATGCATCATCATTCCCTTTGGGAAAAACTCAGTTCCCACTAATTAGCACATTGATGGTAGCCCACTGAACACTGAAGGCGTTATAAGAGATCTGGGGACACAGGTTAACAGCAACCTCTTCTTCGACCACCACATTGCCACTGTGGTCAAAAAGACCTTCTATGTGGCACATCTCATTGCCAAGGGTTTTGCATCCAGAAAAAAGAGGTCATCATCTCTCTCTCTACTCTTCCCTCATTAGACCAGTCATAGAGTATAATGCCCCATTTGGCATGTACCTTACTGAACACCTGCAACAGCTGGAAAGGCCACAAAAGTACTTTGCAAATAGTTTCCTAGGCCTTAAACACATGCCCTACATGGACAGACTCAAAAAACTCCAGCTTGTCTCTGTCTCATATCATCTATTAAGAGGCGATCTCTGCTTGACTTACAAAGCCATGTCTGACCCAGCCCTGTTAGAAATGTTAGTCCTAAAGAAATCACAATTTACCTCCTCATCACATGCTCCAGGAACCTCAACCTCATTACCACAATCAACAGAACATGCTGGAGGGACAGGTTCATAACCCAGAGACTGCCCATGCTCTGGAATAGACTTCCCATACATGTCAAGCAGAGCACCACTCTGGCTGTCTTCAAGAGAATTCTTGATGAGTGGATGGGAAATAGAATGTTCACCCCTGGGATCACTCCAGTGGATCTACTTGATAGCGGCACTGGGAACTAATGGCGGCATGATGCCAGGGCACTTCTGTGGCCTAGGCTTGTAAAGGCTCCAGGGCCATTGGCCTAGTACACACCTATGAGTCTATGAACCTATGAACCTATGAACCTATAAACCTAAAAATATTTACTCTCATTATTTCCTGGACTTTATTAATACCACTGCAGTGGAACAAATTTAAAAATGCCCACTAAAGGTTCTAATATCCTAATCTTGGTCATTAACCAACATAGCCCTCCCCTCCATGTTCTGACCCCACATCTTCTCATTCCTTGTCAAATCTGACCTCAAACCAACCATCTTCTCTGTCAGGCTTAATGGTATCACCCCAACAACAAATGAGACTTTAAGAAAAACTTACTAAAGCTTATGAATGATAAATGATAAAATACAAAATTATTAACAATCTAATGCAAATGGACCCAGATGAGAGGGCTGCAATACACACCTCCAGTTTTTTTTTTGCAAAGGGTTGCCACGTGTTGCTCTCACTATGCAGGGCAGTCCATTTTAGGCACTAGTGTCCAGTGGGGAAAAAAGAAAGAAAAAAAATTAAATTTGAAAATCTTCTGAGATTTTAGGGATTTTTTTTCTAACGTTCATCTAAATGTTGTATAACACAGTTATTCTGCAATTGAAATGAGTTAGTATGAACATTATGGACATTTCAGATTTTATAAAAGTAAGAATTTATTTTGCTGAAAAACTGAGGTCTAGCCCTTTGCATTGATGGTAGGTATGGTGTAGCTGGAAAATCATGTTTCTTAAAAAGGAAGTCCCACTTTGGGCATCTAAAAAGGTGGCAACCCTTTGTTTACCAGTATCAGAATAGCTGCATAAAAAGTTCATACCCATTCACCTAAAAATAATGGTCAATTCAGGATTAAAACTCTCTTGGAGAACTCGCATAGTAATAAACTGTATAACATTTAGGACTAATGTCCAACAATGATTTCAGCTACAATAACATTACACTTTTGATCCCAAGGTTATAGTCAATATATTTGCAGAAAAAGTTGGGGCTAACTTTACCCCACTTACTCATATTGCTGCTCCACTATCCCTGAAAAATTATTTTCTGCTGAAATTACCTTGGGACTAGTCTTGCAATCCCTGTGAAAAGCTAAAAGTGATACTCCTATGGGACAAAATAACATACCAGACTGTATTCCCATCATTGCCAAGTATGCACTGCTTGCACCTCTGCTTACATTTTTCACCCTTAATCTATACTCAGTGTTAGTCCATGATGCCTGGGGAGAAGACATTGTCACTCCCCTACACAATGATTGATAATCTTCAGACCCTGGTAGTCAAGAGCCCATCAGCCTTACCTGCCTTGTATGCAAAGCTATGAAATGTATCACCTAGCAGAGCTCATTCAAGCAAACAGGTGATTTAACTGATGTAGACCCCATTCAATTTGGTTTTGTGAAGGAAAGGTCTTATTTTGGCATCCTAGTAAAGTTCTTTGAAATGGTTACAGAAGCTATTGATAGTAGTCAATCCATGCATTCTGTGTAATCTTCACCTGCTCAATGCTTATAATGTTATCCATCATGCTGGTATTATTGTTAAGTTGTGCAAACTTAATGTAAAGCCTTTCATTGCCTGCTGAATTGCTCATTAGCTATACAAAAGATCCCAGGTTGTGAAAGTTGCTGGTACCGTCACTGAATCTAACATTGTAACTAATGTTGCAACAAAAGGATCAGAAGGGTATTGGGCCTTCTCTTGTTTGGCATTTACTTTCCAGACATCCAATACAATATCTCAGAAGTGTGGTTGACCAAGTTGACCAAGTTTGCTAATGACGCAAGCTGGACACTGATCTCTTCTCATCCACTGATAGTAAACTGCTCCAACAAGGTCTGACATATGCACATACCTAGTGTGCTAAAATGGTCTCAAGTTAAATGAAACAAAACACACCATAATGGCATTCAGTAAAAAAGCTGCACCCACCTCATAAATTATAAAGGTTCTCCATTTTAGACAGATACAGTCATAAGATACGTGAGTAGTTCATAAGTTCATAGGTTCATAGGTTGGTACTAGTCCCTAGGGCCTATACAAGCTTAGCCATAACAATTCCTTGGCCATTTCTTCCCACAGTATTTACTTCCCTGCACCCCTGTCTAGCAGGGCGACAGACGTGATCCCCGGGGTGAATTTCCTATCTCCCATCCAATCATCAAGGTTCCTTTTGAAGAGGGTCAAAGAGGCACTCTGCTTGACATGTATGGGCAGTCTATTCCAGAGTCTGGGGAGTCTCTGAGTCAGGAACCTATCCCTCCAGTATATTTTGTTCATTGTGATGACAAGGTTTAGATCCCTGGAGCGTGTGTCTCTGAAGGATTGAGATTTCTTTAAGTGTAGCATGTACAACAGCTCTGGGTTTGACATGGCATTCTATGTTAAGCAGAGATCGCTTCTAAGTAAGCGATATGCGACAGAGTATAGGTGGAGTTATTTTAGATGGTCAGCATAGGACATCTGTTTTAGGCCTGTGATTCTTTTAGTGAGATATTTCTGTGGCCTTTCCACTTGTTGCAGATGTCTTGAGAGGTACATACAAAACGGGGCTTTGTATTCTATAATGGGTCTAATGAGGGATGAGTACACTGGGACAATGACCTCCTTTTTTCTGAATGAAAAGCCCTTAGTGATGAGGTGTGCCACATAGAAGGATTTCCTGACTGTTGTGGCAATGTGGTTTTCAAAGGTGAGACCACTGTCCACCTGTGTCCCCAAGTCTCTTATCACACTTTTGGTGTTTAGTGTGCTGCCACCTATATGGTAATTCATGGGTTCATGTTTTTTACCAAAGGGGATAACTATACATTTATTGGCATTGAGCTTGAGCCCATGGCTCTGGCACCAAGCATCTGTTTCTGTAAGGCCCTTTTCTAGAATATCCACATCATTTGGGGATTCCATAATGGCTCCCAGTTTGCAGTCATCTGCAAACTTTGTTAGCCAGAGTCCCTTAGTGTTGGCCTGTACTTCAGAGAAGTAGTTGCCAAACAAGAGTGGTACCAGGACTAAACCCTGAGGTACGCCACTTGTCAATTGTCTGGAGCTGGATTTGGAGTCGGCTACATTTACAGTGTGGGTTCTGTCAGTAAGCCAGTTGGCAACCCATCGAGTGATGTAGGGATTACTGCCCAGCTTAGTAAGTTTATCTATGATTCCAGAGTGGGAGATGGTGTCAAAGGCCTTGATGAGGTCCATATAGGCTGTGTGGACCACCTTACCCTTGTCCACGGCTCTGGAGACTTATTCAAATAAGTCAATCAGGTTCAGGAGACAAGATCAACCGTTCACAAACCCAAACTGCATAGGGTCCAGTGTTTGAAGGTTGCCAGTGTCTTGTTTATAGGTTCAATGATAATACATTCCATGGCCTTGCAGATCAGGCTCATCAGACTGATGGGGCAATAGTTCCCGGGATCCAAGGTGGATCCCCCCTTGTGAGTAGGATAACTGTAGCTGTGCACCACTCAGTGGGCACAAAGCCTGAGGTAAGGCTATGATTAAACATGACATTTAGGTGAGGTGCCAGTTCATTTTGTAGTTCATGTAGTACACAACCTGGTATGTCATCTGGTCCCATGGATGCTGTATTCTTAGCTTTGAAGAGTGCGTTTTTTACCAGTATGGCCGTTATTACCGGAATTTGGCAATCTTTCGGTATTGAGATGGGCCCTTTAGGGGGTGAGAGAGGGGTGAAGTTTGCACTGAATTGATCTGCCAGGATATTGGCAATATCCTTGGAATCAGTATATTTAATGCCATTCTGTTGTAGCTCAGAGCAGATCTAAGCATTGCCATTTAGATTCTTGACATAGCTATAGAATGCCTTGTGGTTGTCTTTGGAATCTTTGGCAATTTTATTTTCGTAACTAGCTTTGGAGGATTTTATGAGGGATCTCAGCTTTGTACTGAGGCTGGTAAGGGAGTTTTTTGCATCCTTGGATTTTCTTCTTTTCTGCAACAGTTTCTTCCTTTTGTTGTAAAGTTTGTTTATGGCAATGGGCCAGTAGATTGGATTCCTTTTTTTGGAGGAGAGCGTCTTGGTTCTATTGGGGATGGCACGATTTGTTCACGAGTGGATGTGATTGTACAGTGCCTTAGTGTAGTATTCAGCAGTCAAACTTTCAGTTCCTGTCTGCATGGGTGTCATGAAGTTTGTCACATCTCTCACATATAATCATCATGTTTCTTTCGTCTTCACAAAATCCTTCTTTCTCGCCCAATTAATTTTCAACAGGATATCTTCAAGAGTCAATAGTCAATAAATCAACAAATACAGTACCCTCTTGGCATGTTTAAATCCATGCATATTGCTCAACTGGAAAGGTCACAGCAATTTTTTAACTAACATAAGTAAAGGCCTTAAATCTTTTACTGATCCCAAGACATTATTATAGTTCTTCTTATACGGTTCTTGCTACTCCAAGGTGACCTGTGTCTATCTTTTTGAGCCATGAAAGACCAAACTGTATTTGTCCACCTATTTCTTTAAAAATCCAGTATAAATACCAACATCTATACTAGGAACCTAAATCTATACCAACAAATAAATAAGACTTAGACCAATGGAACTCACACCATAACAGGGACACTTACAGTGATCAAAGACCAGCTAAATCGAGATGTAAAAAAAACAAGTTTAATTAATTAAGTGCTTTTGTTTCAAACATTAAACTTCATTAGAATACCAAAAAGCACACTAATTCAGTTTAAATAAATTGTATCACCAATTACACAACATATAAAAAACACCAATAGAAACACCAATAAAAACATGTAATCGACCTTAAAAAATCTTAATGTATAAAAATACTCAATTAAGCCATAAAGATTTCAACTTAAGCAAGCAGGTGATGGAAATTTTATCATTTAAACTGGAATTCGCGAAAGTGACCATTCAATATTTACAGCTTTCGCTGTTTAGGTGTCGATCTTTAGGTATTCAATTACCTGAAGTTTTGATCACCAAATATAGTCCCATATATACAATAGTCTTGGAATAGCAATTACAGTGAAAACTGAGGCTAATAGCAATGTTACCCACAGTAACAGCATCCATGTTCAACATGTACTTAAACATGTTGCAACAACCACATTTAAAGTCTCCCATTTACCTTGATTATAATGCTGGCCAACAATATTGCACTTAAGCAACTTCTTAAGACATACACCCCTCCACACTGTAAACTTGGTGGAAACCCCAAAGTTTTCTCCATATTGTTCAAATGACTAAGAACACCCCAACTTATTTGCATAATGTTCTTAGTACCTACAAAATCCACGCTATAAGTCGTAATAAAGGCTGTTTCCCAACTCCTAGAATGAACTGATTTGTAACCTCACAACTATACCTATTCCCCAAAAGTGGGGTTTAAGTACCAAATTCCCACTTAGCAATCACTTCAGTCATAATTTCAATAAGTTTTCCAGGTGCCATCTTCTCAAAAACATGTTCTTTAGTTTTTCACATTGCAATAAAAAATTAGAACAATCAGACACCATTCTAGCAGCCCTAACCAATTGTCCTTCTACCACACTGCTTTTTTTCTGATGTAAAGGATATTCACTAGTAAAGTGTAAAATGGAATTTGAACATGTGTGTTTCCTAAAAATTGAAGAAACAAATCTATTATCGGGTCTGTCCTTTATCTCAATGTCAAGATAGTGAAGGGTTTCACAAGAAACTGAGTGGGTAAATTGAAAGAAGGAAGTGGTGTTATTAATGTAATCTAAGAAATCCTGTATTCCATCCTGGTGGTCTGTTCAAAAGCATAGATATCATCTAGATATCTAGTATAAAAAGACCAGCATTTTATAAACTCAGAATTCAAAATATACTTCTTCTCCCACATTGCCATAATAATACTGACAAAAATAGGGGCAAAAGATGAGCTCATAGCCACCCCGTCTTTCTGACTACAAATCATTTTTTTCAAAATAAATAAAATTATTTGTCAAAACAATATCCATCAAATTGACAATAACATTAACTTCCCTACCACGCAGTTCACTATTTTCAATAAGAAATTCAGACAACCATTCTAGCCACTGTTGATGCTGTATAACCAAGAAAAAGTGCTTGACATCTATTGTCAAAAAGAAAATGCTCTCATTGTATAATTCATCTCAGATCCATGTTGAATATTCCCAAGAGTCCTTAACTAAATTGTCAAGCCCATAGTCCCCTTAAGTTTATGATCAATAAACTTAGTCAAGGGAAATGTTTTAGAGGCATGTCATCCACTATAGATCTTAAATAGGGGACCAAGGATCCTTGCGGACCTTCAGTATCCCAAAAATTCTGGGGACAATAAAATGGTGTAATTTAAATATCTATACTTGGTCTGATCAATTTCCTCTTTCATAAGCATATTAAACAACATACAGCTGATCTTTATATACACAATATGCATTTCATTGCAGAAAACCTTTTTGTATGTATTCTCTCCTAAAAGGAGACTGTAGTCAATTGAATTCACCAAGACCACACCTTTGCTTTTGTCAGGTTTCATAATAATTCTGACTTCATTACTTTGATGCAACATTTTAAGTAATTTGAATTGATCTGAAGTCAGATTATGTCTAACCAGTTCAAGTTGGTTATGCAAAAAGATCTCACAAAAGTTCAAATATGTGTATAACTGGACTAAGGGATGGGCAAAAATACTTGGCCTTGTCACAGAAAGTGAATAAATAAAGGTAGACTCATGGGGAAACAAAATACCAAAACTGAGTTGTCTAACAAACAATTTCAGGTAAAATAGAACCTCAATTAATTTCAGTCTAACTGTGAGTACAAAAGTAATCCTTTCTTTGACAAGACCAAGTATTTTTAACACCCCTCCAGTCCAGTTTTACACATATTTGAACTCTTGTGTGAATGAGATATTAAAGAGCTTTTTCACTACTGAGGAATTAGGAGATGTACTGTCCAAATGAGATGTAAGTCCCCAGAGAGTGATAGAATCCCAAGAAATGTACAGAGGGGTTAGATTAATAGAAGCATGGGCTACCTGTTCAGTGTAGTTAACAGTGCATTTAATATGCAAACAATGTGGAGTGAAGTGACATTATGTATCCCTATGGAAGGGATGGATCATTTGGTTCCATCTTACCAGACATATATCCATGCCAAACAATGATTGTAAGACTTTTGTGTCAGCTGTTGCAGAAAGGGTGATAAAATGGTTACCTGACCAGATTGATCTGAGCAGTGGGTGATTCTGTGAAAGAACAGTAGACATCATGTGAACATTTTTGAAAAACATCTTTTTGTAATGTGATTAAGTAAAAAGGAAAATAGAATATCATAATATTGAGTTTAGGTGTAGATAAATTATTCAACAGTTTGACTGGGATTATTGAGTCAGTCTTCTACATTGAATGAATTGGTTGTAGTTTTTTGAACTGTTCTGAAAAGACTATTTAGGGAGTCAATGGCCAGGTTAAGGTAGCCACACAGCGTTCAGGACAAATGGAGCTTTTAAGGGGCAAAAAGGAAAGGACTGTTTGTCCTGCTGTGTCTTTAAAAGTGAGTTTTGTAAATGTAATTGCTTGTTTTAGACTATTAGGGGAGTTTGAACATGCAACTTATTTTAAATGCCATTTAAAAATGGAGTTTATTCATTGTTTTTATACACTGAAAAAGGGAATTGTTAATTCCTGAAAGCTTTGTTCTGTTTTATTAAATTGTGTGTTTCTACAGTTCAGTGTGTTTTTGTTTATGCTAACAATGACCCCCATTGAGGAGATATTACAAACAAATCCCTATTGAAAATGTATGTTCTTCATTCTTTTCATCCAGACTGATTTTAAACATTGCTTGGGAAGTACTCTGCTGAATAGGTAAGTGCAGCCTGATCCACTATGGGGAATACATTGGGTCATGTGTCTGTCACTCCATCTTGTGTTGTTAATGTTTTGGTTTAGGTGTCTATACATTGTACCAAAGGCTCATATATTTAAATGATAGAAGATTCTCCTAAAGTATGAAAGTGAAAGATAAGAAAAATTGTCTATGAAGAAAGTAGAAATATTTGACCCAACTATATGGATCAGTAAGGAGAAAACAAAATGTATAGCAACAAAAAAAGAAAAAACAAATGTAGCATTGTAACATAGGAAATAATGACCAGAATCAAATTAGTGATATTTGTCCTAAATAAGTCAGTTATGAGATAAGAACAGACCGTGTGTGTGTAGAATTATGAATATCTGTCAGAATACATAAAAGTTAATCAATGCAATGGACCAGTTATCAATTAGCTATGGCATCCATCTCCAAAATTGTCAATAAATTGATAAAGGCTGAAAGTACATGGCAAAATCTTAAACACAGCAGTCAAATGTTATGATGGAAATGTAAAGCAAAGGGTGTCATGACTAATGAAGCAATGTATAAACCATAATGTAGAAAAATAAGTTTAATAAATGTCAGCGATATTTTGGAAAGTTTGTGAGAAATTTGGCTAGGCTTAACCTGGCTGTTTGTTCAAGGGCCCAACAACCACCTATGAACTTATGAACCTAAGATTGTGTTGCCTAATGTGGCAGAACTGAAAATATGGTAAAAATAGAGAGGAAATCTATTTCAGACCAAGCTTGCATTTCATTCCAAACTGTGTGGTTGAAATGACTGTAGGTGGGAATTAGACAAATTAATATCAGATCATTAATTTACACTATGCATTTGTGTTAACTGAAAAAGGTAAGTTGTTTATCCTGTTTATCTACTGCATGCCTAGTAATTTTTAGTAGCCCACTCACTTGCAGCTTCTTTTAGCCCACCATCCATCACATCTCTTGTTAAAGGACTATATGATTTGACAGTTAAGGACCCACTCACAAGGACACGCTCAATTCATCTAATTCTCTTTCCATGAAAAAGCACTTTCTGACACCTGTGTCGAAATCTGTGTCTTTAAACTGATAGGGTAGGCTCCTTATTGGACAGATGTATTTCACCTCCATCCATTGGCCAACCCTATGTCTTCACTAGGTTCACCCAGCTTATGTATTCATTCCCACTTCTGAGGGGCGTGTATTGGCAAGTAGGAATTTCATGTACCTCCACCCATGACAGAGTATTTTAAGCCCATCTCCAAACAAGGCAAGAGTTCTATAACCCATTTATTCTCAGCTCAAGGGACACACTACCATTCTTTAGTTAGAGTGAGGACTGCTTCATCCCCTTTCTTTCTTGGCTGAGAGCCCTGTAGTAACTTTTCTGACACCCCCTGCTTAAAACCCCAAAAAGCCAGAAGGATCATGAGGCCCCACTTTCACCATCTGTATTCATACTGAAAATCAAGATCAAGCAAACTTTTGCCCTTCTGCTCCATGGGAGGCTTCTGTCCTCCATGAGCTGACCTTAGGACACCTGCCTTACTCTTAGACAGGTGTACCTTCCCAGTCAAACTCCCCACCTGGCACTGTCCCTAGAGTGGGTTGCACCCAGACTCCTGGGTGCTTGGAGCCAGAAGCAAGACCCACGGTGGGGGTTGCCCCCCCGCCTCACAAGGTAAGTGAAAAACCAATAAGGGTAGCCATATTTTACTGGTGGCCAAGGCCTCCCACTTATTCTACACCTCTCATGTCTCTTCACATTGCCAGACTAGAGTCACGTTCAACAGGGTCTTCTTTCTCCACTGATTATGCTAAGTCCATTCCCTTGATCCTTTTTTTTGGGCTCACTAGTCCCATTCCGTGATTAGAGGTGACAGCTGGGTGGTAGTAACTAGGCCAAGTTGCTAGATCAAGCAGAATCATCCACAACCCTGAAGTATTAACCCTGAAACTAGCTTCTTTTTATTCTCCACAAATGCTTCACACCTCTGGAATTCATGTATTCTGCTACACAACATTTTCCTCAGCTTGTGGCTATACTGTTCTGGCAGTTTGTACTCAACAGACCCAGTCCCCTGAGGTGAAATACCTAGTGGTTCTTCTAGGTGCAACCCAAGTGGCTAGCCAGAGCAGCCTCCCTCCCCCAGTATGGAACAGCAAACAATGTCCACTAATTCACATCTCTCAGGCTTGAACTATACAGTACCTGTGTTGTTAGTCAAAATGTATTAGTTGGATCACAAAAAAGGCTTTATTACTCTCCACCATAGGACCAGGTGTCTTCCTCTTCATTTTATCATGAGCTGCATACCATCCCACTGATCTACAACGTTTCATGTGCACCCATGTCCTGTATTTCCTTTCTTATATACTGTTGAGTGAGTAGCTTTAGCTTCCACAGCTTCTCATTGTACCCTTTATTATCTATCTGTTTTTTATCCTGGTTACCTTTCTTTATGCCTTCTAAATTTCCTTGATATCCTTACTCATTTAATGACACCAAAAATGAACCCAGTACTCCAACTGGGGCCTAAAATGAGACTTATAGATGACTAATTTGACCTCTTCATTCCTGAAATCTAGTCTCCTAAAGATGCAGACCTGCATCTTATTGGCCTTGGCACGAAATTCTTCAATTCGTACCTCAATTTTGTACTGCTACTACCACACAAATGGCATTTTTCCTAATCTCTGCCTTTCAGGATCACTACTTTGAGTTGGTATTCCACTTTAGGATTCTCTAGAGTTCAGGTAAAATACTTCACACATTCCTGCTTTTAAACCTTAGATGCTACTTCTCAGACCAGGTTTCCCATCTTCTCAGGTACCTTTGAAGGCTTGCTGTCTCGCTTCTTAGAACATAATTCCCATTTTCTCAGGTACCTTTGAAGGCTTGCTCTCTCACTTCTCAGACCATGTTTCCCATCTTCTCAGGTACCTTTGAAGGCTTGCTCCCTCACTTCTCAGACCATGTTTTCCATCTTCTCAGGTACCTTTGAAGGCTTGCTCCCTCACTTCTCAGACCATGTTTCCCATCTTCTCAGGTACCTTTGAAGGCTTGCTCTCTCACTTCTCAGACCATGTTTCCCATTTTCTCAGGTACCTTTGAAGGCTTGCTCCCTCACTTCTCAGACCATGTTTCCCATATTCTCAGGTACCTTTGAAGGCTTGCTCCCTCACTTCTCAGACCATGTTTCCCATCTTCCAGGTACCTTTGAAGGCTTGCTCCCTCACTTCTCAGACCATGTTTCCCATATTCTCAGGTACCTTTGAAGGCTTGCTCCCTCACTTCTCAGACCATGTTTCCCATCTTCTCAGGTACCTTTGAAGGCTTGCTCACTCACTCTCTACTGTCCCCTCTCACTCTTAGTGCCATCTGCATATAGGTCAGTTCTATTTCAGTGGCCTTTGAGTTTCCTTTGTTAAGTTGCAGCTTAACCCAGTCAAAGGTACCTCAATCATACTATTGGTAAATTAGTAATTTCCTACAAACCCATGTTTGTACTTATCCTGCAGTTTGCTTTTGTTTAGGAAAACAAATGACTTTTCTCTCTATATCTTCATGAAGACTATCGCTGCTGAAGGGGGCCAGACTCACAGGTCTACAGTCAGTTTCCAGGTCAGTTCTCTCTCCGCGGCCTTTACTATTACCTGACTTCAGTCCTGGGGTGCATCATTGTTGTTGAGTGACTAAATGAAGAATTGTGTCAAGGAAACTTTATAGTATACTGACAAGTAGGTCACAGGGTAAGACCACCCTAAGTGCAAAGTGTTAGGGGTCATGATTGGCATATGCTGATCAGTTGGCATTGCAGTACCCATGTTCAGAAATGAATGCTGATACTGTTTTTGCGGTCAGGACTGATCTTGCTTACGAATGTATAGAGTGGTTTGCTACAATGTTAAAGTAGAAATAACTTTTTTTAATTTCATGTATGCTATTTTGTTGATGTTTCTTTGGATTGATCAGAAATTATACATTTTTATCTTAACATGAAACATAACTATTATCATAAGCAAAATATAACATAGGCATAGTGTTTAGTATTTATTTCACAGCATGCATATATGAACAATAGGGCAAATTATATAGTTTACAATTGGGGTGTCTCCAACTAATGCTATTTTTTTACAAGGAAATAAGTACTTATTGGAAACAGTTTAAGAATTATTTGTTTAAAGTACAGTGCAAACACATTCGGAGGAAATACCACTAAAATTCATTAGAAGCCTTGTGAGGTAGTTCTGCTGTCATGATCTTGCAGCTTGTCTTCTTTCTACCTCATCAGTTTCCTACCTTCACCTTCACTTCACATAGGTTTGTCTGCTGAATATCCTGCTACGCCCTTTTCTGTCCCAAACTGCCATTTTCCTTCCTTCTCTTTTTTGACAACTGAAGAGAAGAATTCACCAAGGATACTCCTTTGTGTTATAACCAGTCTTTATCCCTGCTGTTAAACAGTTTTATAGATTTTTTTTACTTTGTATTTATAACTATATTTGAAGCATTTCCCTATCATTCTCTTGCCTGCATTCCCTTTCTCTCTCTCTTCCCTATGAAATATTCTTTCCTTTGCAAGTACCACATCAATAACATCCCTGCTGAAACACACACCTCTCTTCCTTCTCTCCTGTCTTACTGCTGTTTTTATCCATGCTCCTTTTTATTAATTTAAGAAGATTCTTGGAGTGGTCCATGCCTGATCTTTTTCAGTGGCAGCCCAACTACAAGAGCTACAAGAACAACAGTAAATGCAAGATATATGAATTTTTGGAAAAGCCAAGTAACCGATATATTTGTGGGCAAAACAGGAGTGCAAAGAGAAAAGTCGTGCAGGCAAAGAGAGACCATGCAAACTCTATACTTGCCAGAGTACAAAACTGAGCCCCAGACCTCAAATCTGTCAGGAATAAATCTTAACTATTGAATTAATGATATGCCTTTTTTCCATAGAATTTTTGCCTTTATCAACTCACTGTCTATTACCTGAAGTGGTCATTAGTCTTCCTTTCAAAAGGTTCCCCAGCTTGACTTGTTCTCCCACACTTTTGCTTTATTTATTTACATGTTGCCCCTCCCCTTTCCCCTTTTCTTCATTGATGAACTAGACTGCTGCAGGGTCATTACTGGCCAGGGATACTTCTATTTCATGTCTTAAATTGCATAATCCTTTAAAGTACTATTGTCTAATATTTTACGTTTCCTTGTACCTTCATGTATCCCAGCTGCATCATTCTCTCTCTCTCTCTCAATGCATCTATTTCTATCTTTCTGTCTCCCGTCTGTCTCTTTCACTGATTTGAATGCAGAAATCCAACTGTCTGCTTCTGGAAGACTCAAGTCTCCCATCATATCATTTTTCTTTCCTGATCCAAGATCTTATCCATTCATTTATCCATTAGTCAATCATTCTTTAACATCCCATAACTGATATATTGTATTAAACCATCATCTCGCATTTGTTACATCTGTAGTCTGATTGAAAGATTGTCTTCCTTAGATGATCTTTAAGATGCCATGTTCCTCTTATGTGCTAGTCTGTACTCAAAACACCTCAAAATTTATGTTCTAATACAGACTGAAAACTCACCCCTACCTTGTCTTTTTTGCCCTGTCTGAACAAGCAATATCCTAGGATTTCTGTATCATAGTGCTAAAATTATGTTGCATATTCTGTGCCTCTGTACAGTAGATAGGATGGAATGATGTAAGCAGATGCCATGGATGCAGGCTGTTAAGGGTGGCAATAGGCATCACAGAGGAGTAGCCGATTGCAGTCATTTGGGCAATTGTGACTGATATTGCAGCTGCTTAAGGTCATAGGTTCATAAGTTTATACTAGGCTAAAGATGACTAGAGCCCTTATAAGCCTAGCCAAGCATCCCAAATGTGATCCACAAAACTGATGTATATAGGCTGCTTGCTGACTGTGAAAGTGCTTATTTGTTTGTAGGATGGGAGTTTGTTAGTAACAAGAAAGAAAGTATAGAAAGGGGCTTGTACACACATTTTACTACAGTTTCTGTTTTTCTCTTTCTTTGATATTTATTTATTGTGTGTGTGTGTGTGTGTTTTGCTTCAGAAAACAATTTCCTTTTTTTTATCTGAAGCTTCCTTGTTTTCTTGCTAAATGGTGATTCTGACCTTCCACCCATGCCCTGCTAGTATTATGTACCTGTTTCTCTCCCTTTCTCCACTTTGTGCACCCATTTTAATATATGGCTTGTACCCTAAACCACAGTCCTTTTTACATGCTTTTTTTTTCTTCCTGGAAATTCCTGTATAGTTCTGCTTGTTGCTGTTTTTGTTTTATACTTGAGCCCCCCTCCCCCACCCCCACACACACAGCCAGTTGTTGAATCCAGTTATGCTTGAACCTAGGCATCATTCTAGGTAAAGGGAGTATTGGCTTATTCTGACAGAAGGTAGAATGGTAAGTTACAACATGCTCTTCTACATGGTCTAGAGGGGGATTGCATGCCTGGTCGTTTACTCCCACATGGACTATTATCATGTCATAGTCATACTTGCTGAAGTAGATGGTATTTAGGGTCCCAGTTATGTCTTTTATCATGGCTCATAAGAAGAAGTTGACTTAAACCCTGCACCTGTCCAGCTAAGTGAGTGTGGTGCCTTGTGTCTAACAAGGGAGTTGCCAATAGCTAGGACATTCCAGGCAGCTGAATTATGCCTACCAGATTTGGTAGTGTTTTTGCTTTTGGTGATATGTTGATGCTGGTGTTCATATAAAGGAATGTGGAGTAGATGTGTTAAGGTATTTACATGACATCTAATTAAGAATTCTGAATAGATATTTATGGACAATATTAATGTAAGACAGTTTTGATTTGTTAGTAATAATGATGTTGCATTTGTGTGGGTGAGGGTGTGTTGGTGCTGTGCTCACTGCAAGTGCAAAGTAAAAAGGACTATGGAGGTCATTATACAATGTGGGTTGCTTGGGGAGAACGACAGAAGTGATATTTACAATAAGACTGTTTTGGAGAGGGAATAGTAACCCTGATGGGATGGAAATATGTATGTATGTTGTATGGCAGAATTACATATCTCCCCAACTACCTGTCTCCATAGGGGTTCCCCAAAAATCCATCCTTGGACCCCTACTCTTCTCTGTTTTCACCAATAATCTAGCCTCCAAACATGGCACACTCACACAATACGCAGATGACTCGACCATCATCTACTCAGCCCAGTCCCTACCCAAACTGCAAAAAGTCACACAGGAAGCCTTTTCCTCTGTTGAAACTTGGTTATCCAATGCCCAATTAATACTCATCCCAAACAAAACTAAACGACTCATCTTCCAACCCAGCAAACATACTCAAAACAACTCTCACTTTAATATCACAGCAAAAGACAACACCACTATATACACATCTGAACACACCAAATTGCTAGGAGTGGAAATAGACAATAAACTAAAATTTGACATTCACATATCCATGACCATAAAAAAATCCACAAAAAAATAGGTGCGTTATACAGAAATAAGCAACTTCTCACCAAAGCAGCAAAGATTTCAATAGCAAATTCCCACCTTATCTCCACCCTACTTTATGCCTCTCCAATATATACCAACCTAAGGCAATGCAATCTAAACAAGCTAGAGACCTGCTACAACAAAATCACCAAATTCGCCACAGGGGCATCCTACCGTAGTCACCACTGTCTCTCACTTGCTGAACTGGGCTGACTTGAACTCCCTCACCTCCTTCAATGGTATCAACTCTCACTCACCCACAAACTAGTAAACAATCCACTAAATCCATCCCTCCAGAATCTACTCCAACCCTATCGCACCACCAGACCACTAAGATCCAGCAACAAAAATCACTTGCAAATCACTAAAGCCAATAACTCTGCTGGTGAAGCACTATTCTCTTGTACCATAGCTAAATTATGGAACTCCCTCCCATCCATAATTACCTCCATACCATTATGCACCCACTTCACAACTTTACTAAAAGCACACCTAAAAAACATGCTGGCTATGCCCTTGCAACTCCCACTCTAATATCACCCACCCCATCCAACCACTACCTTTCTTTCCACTCCACTAACTACCTTGATTATAGCAAGCTCAGATGCTCATAAGCCTAGCACTTATTATACAGCAGGAACTTCTTATTGTAACATTTGTTAATGTCTGCTATGTACTTCACAGATAAAGATTCTAGTTGTCTACTGATGTACTATGTTCTTCATCTGTAAATATGTTGCAAGTAATTGCTATGTAAATTTTTAATCACTATGTAATCCAATGTAACTACTGTCTGTTTATTTTAACTGTGGAGCTTTTCTCCCCGGGACTCCACTGAAAATGGACCTACGTCCAGTTGGACACTCCCAGTCTACAAATATAAATAAATAAATAAAATATCAGGATACCAGTGCTTAAGCGATGGTCTAACAGACCTTTTGGGTGTCAACCACACTGTTTTCTGCAGCCTTTAAGATATGCATGCACCTCAGTGCAGTTTGCATCCAGTGTGCACTCACTCCTTGTGCCTACTGAATAAAAGTTAAATGCAGAAGTAGTATGTTGAATATAGAGAAGTTCATGCCACTCACTCTGCAGCCACACCTACAAAGGCAGTGTACTCAGCACAGCTGAAGAATTTAGCAAGCAACAAAAATGAGAACCAATGAAAATCAGCAAAATTTCAAGCAAGTGCAGATACACAGACTGGCAGCAATTAAACCACACCCACTATAATAATCACTACTCTCTTCAAGATACTAGGCCAGAACAGGATGAAACCAACCAGAAGTTCATATATTTTTCATAAGTTAGACTTACAGACATTTCCTGGACAAGATATTTGCATACAGACTGAAGTGAAATAGGTGTAATGTGGATCTTTTACCTGCTTCCATGTATGGTGCCATCTTTCAGGCAGTCGTTCCCTCCCATACTGAACAGACAACATCTATTAAGCCTTCAGTCATCACTAGAGATAAATTAGCAGGAGACATGCCCTGTAATATTATACTTTATCACCCCCACCCCTAGGAAAAGAGAACAGGTGATGTCACTTTACTTCTTTTCCTCCATAACTAGCTCCTGTAGTTCTCAGGCTGCTATGGGGTCACTTGAGTCACAGTCAGGGTCCTATCCCTATATTCCATGAAACAAACTTTTTTTATAATTATTTTTTTTTTAATTTCACAGATTTTGTGGTTTAATGTGATACAGGGCTGCATTTTGCCGTTCTTACTATCTTGTCAGAATCTGAATCCTTTTGTTATCAGAATGCCTTTGGTTTGGATGGTGGTTGCCAAACTGCCATTCATTTGTGTTTGCTGTTTATATGCTGGGTATAATGGCATTTCATGAACATGATTTTTCTATTATTCTGTCATCTGAGATCCTTTAACAGCATCTCCTTATATACTTGTTCTTCTGGTTCACCCTTGAATAGAGTTTGCTGCACAGTGATTTCTTTAGTGTCTTAAGAAGACTTTATTTTCTGTGTTCGCCCTTGCTCTGACAATCTGTCTTCTAGTTTTTGCCACTGACACAAAGTAATAAATCTGAAGTATTCTTAAAAGAAATACATTGGTGGGAAGTCAGTAAAGCCTACACACTTTTTTGTGTAGACATCGGTCCATGATGTTAACAGCGCAAACATTTTAGATTCAGTAAGCGCTACTTAGCAGCGGACACACATGTGCAAACATGGAAACTTCAGTGGCATGCAAATGGCCTCATAAGCAGGTGAATCTCATGCAAATGAGGAAGGTTGAGTGATCTAACATGCAGAAAGGCATCTGTGCAGACTCTGTGTCAGTGTCCGTAGTTTATGCAGAAAAATTCCATGTTCAGGAGTCTAGACAGACAAAAAGGGATGCAAAATGGCAGAAATATGGACATAAATTCCCTGAAAATGTCATACTACATACACATATGAGCAAAACTATTACTGTGGATGTCAGAAAGAGGAAGGTAATAAGTTAAGTCAATACGTTTTTTAATAATCTTGGCAAGTTTGGCTACGTGCTATGGTGCGCAATCATGCTTAACAGAAAATGTTTTAAAAAAGTGGAAAAAAAAGATTTTATAATAATTGACAGAAATGTATTATAGGACCTTGCATCGGGTCTGTACTATGACGCATTGCTGCTTTTGCTAAGGTCATATGGCTCTGAACTACGTAGTTTCCAGGCTGTCAGCATGGATATGTATGCCGATGAAGTGGCTTTACTGAATAGCAGACACTGGATATCATGTTTGCATATCCACTTCATGAAGGCTCTTAGACCATGTTGATGTTTACACAGGATGTGACTGATATCAAGGGGGAGGTGTCCTGTCACTTCTCG